>NW_025365010.1:0-4730 GCF_016433145.1 Gracilinanus agilis | reverse complement strand
GTGAACTGATCCAGCCATTCTGGCTAGCAATTTGGAATCATGTTCAAGGGGCTATAAAAGAATGCCTGCCCTTTGATCCAGCCATACCATTGCTGGGTTTGTACCCCAAAGAGATCATAGATAAACAGACTTGTATGAAAATATTTATAGCTGTGCTTTTTGTGGTGGCAACAAACTGGAAAAGGAGGGTATGTCCTTCAATTGGGGAATGGCTGAACAAACTGTGGTATATGTGGGTGATGGACTACTATTGTGCTAAAAGGAATAATAAACTAGAGGAATTCCATGTGAACTGGGAAGATCTCCAGGAATTGATGCAGAGCGAAAGGAGCAGAGCCAGAAGAACATTGTACACAGAGACTGATATACTGTGGTAAAATTGAATGTAATGGACCTCTGTACCAGCAGCAATGCAATGACCCAGGACACCTCTGAGGGATGTATGGTAAAGACGCTACCCACATTCAGAGGAAGAACTACAGGAGAGGAAACATATAAGAAAAGCAACTGCTTGAACGCATGGGTTGGGGTGGACATGATTGAGGGTGTAGACTCGAAACTACCACACCAATGCAACCACCAACAATTTGGAAATAGGTCTTGATCAAGGACACATGACAAAAATAGTGGAAATGTGCAATGGCCATGGGTGGGGGGGGTGCAGGAGGGGGGGTTGAAGGGGAAAGTAGGAGCATGAATCATGTAACCATGTTAAAAATGATTATTAATAAACGTTTAAATTAAAAAAAAATGATTGTAGATTCAACATCTAATGCAGAGGATGAAGTCAGAAGAACTACGGTGTCAAGAGAAAGTAAGGAAGTGCCCCAGAACCTTGAGTGACCTCTTGTGACAAACTTGTAGGAGAACATGGATAAGTCATAAAAGATGGACAGGCGTGGATGCGTTGTGACTTCCCTCAGTGAAGGGATTTCACACATCAAAGATCCATTTGAATATTTGAGTATCCCATCATGTATTAATTTGTCATCTTCGGAAATGCAGCAGACTAAATGTACCCATTTTGACCTCCCCTCTCATTGCTGATCTCTGGGCCACCTACAAATTTTATTCTTCAGAGACTGTTATTTTTATTCCAAGATAACCGTATTTCTCTCACCAGGAAAACATTTGTGTGAATGTATCAAAGCCTTGGCATTTTGGATAAGATTGTCTTCTTTGGTGGAGAAGATGATTACTCCATTTTCTGTACCTCCATGAGGGATGGGGTTCATCAGAGCTTGGGAGAGGAGAGTTCTTCCTGTTTTGGACTTTGAAAGGGGATGCTGATGACTCCAGGCTCTCTTTAGGGAGAGATCCCTAGAAAAAGAGAAAGACCATGGGAAGATATTGACATGAAGAGAAGCTGGCTTTTGGAGTATTGGCTCTGACTTCCAGTTTATTGTACCAGAGACTTTGGAGAACTTCCCCATAGAAGAGATTGGATACCTTTTGTGGTTGATCTAAATCTGAAAGATCATTCACTATATGTATTATCGGGTATATTCTAATTTGTTTGACTTCTCTAATCTTTGTTGTTCTTGTTTTATTAGCTTGGATAAATGGATTTACCATATTTACTATTATGATAGTCTTTATGCAACAAGCTTTGGATGGGAAGAGAGTCAAGCCTTTAGATAGCTCGGGAGCATTCCCAAGAGAAGTGATTTGAAGTCAGCTGCCTGAAACCAAAAAATCATTTCCCCTAGACTAGTGATACTTAGAAGAGTATACAGGTATAATACTATTCAGGTAATTTCTCTGAGATTAGAGCACCCCAGCCTAGAGGTCCCCTGTGAGTAGGAATTATAATCTCCCTAGGAGAAAAACTAGACACTCTAGATATTCAACTATTCGTGCCTTTCTGAGACACATTTAAACAAACCTATGTGGACATCACCTACATGGGTAACATGTACATATACATCTTGCATGAAAAAGATGGGCCTTCGTGCTGGGGAGCACCTTAGGATAGGAACTGTTCATTTACAAGGAAAAATGTATTTTTCTAGTGTCCAAAAAACTCATTAGCTATACTAATTACCCTCTTTTTTTTTTTAAACCCTTACCTTCCGTCTTGGAGTCAATACTGTGTGTTGGCTTCAAGAAAGAAGGGTGGTAAGGCTAGGCAATGGAGGTTAGGTGACTTGCCCAAGGTCACACAGCTGGAAAGTATCTGAGGCTAGATTTGAACCTAGGACCTCCCATCTCTAGGTCTGGTTTTCAATCCACTGAGCTACCCAGGCTGCCCTGACTAGTTATCCTCTTAAAGGTACCAGTGAAACCAAATTAGTAATCAGTTTCCTCGATAAGTTTAGAAACTCAATTCTTTTAGACTGTAAACTCTATGAGGGGAGGGACGGTGTTTTATCTAAACTTTATAACTTCCCTGATGTCCAGCTTACTGTTCATAAAATGGGTACTAAATATTTCTTGAATTGAATTTTGGTGGGGAAAAGATCATTTACATAGACATTTTCTTACAGAACAGCTATTCATAGATGTTAAAACATCATGCGTCCACAGAACATCCGTTAGAGATTATGAGATGAGATTTTTTTAAAAAACTCTTTCCTTCCATTTTAGAATCAATACTATATATCAGTTCCAAGGCATAAGGACTAGGCAATGGCAGGGTAAGTGATTTGCCCAGAATCACACAGTTAGGAAATATCTGAGATCATATGTGAGCCCAGGGCCTTGCATCTCTGGACCTGACTCTCAACCCACTCAATGAGCTACCTAGGCGACTCCTGAGATCATCTCTAACATCCTTTTCCATTCTAAAATTCTGCTGTTCTGGTTCCTGGCTTTGAACTCCCGATTAAGTGATAAAGCTGCCTTCATGCCATCCACTAGAGGGTGGAAGAACCTTACTTCTGATCAAATGAATGGATGGACAGGTAAGAACAAATCTGGCCTTAGGAATTCTTTTGCCTACAGAAATCACAATAGAGTGGGACCCCAGCAGCTCTGCTTTGGGCTGCCCCCAGCTTCTCCTACCTCCTGAAACTATTTCCTATCACAGTCGGGGAGAACTAAGACTAAGGAACAGCTGAAGTGGGCCACAGTCAAAGATGCAAAGATGGATTTGGTCCTGGAACTCAGTGATCTGGACCCCAAGTGGGTTGGTGGGTTGGGATTGTTGCCAGGAGATGCCACCTTCTCCGAATGCCTCCTAACACCGAGCCCCAGGGTGATGCTTCTTGCTTACCTAGGCTACCATTCTTCCTGCATCTGACAGCTGAATCTGTTCTCTTCTGCTCAGGATCTGTTTCATCAGATCCTGGTGAAGAACCTGAAGCAAACCTCCTACCTTTCCCCACCCCTTCCAGCTGGCCTCTGACTGGCTAGCCTCCCAACAGCTGGGTGTACATCTGTCACACTCCCAGCATCTACTGGGAGGAGCTGATAGGGGGTGGGTTCTCTTACAAGAACCCCATTGGACCGCCTATGCCCATCTTGCTCAGTTTCCTTATGTGTCTCCGGAAGCCGGCTTCTTCTTTGGCACTTTGCCAGAGTTTTTACCTGGTTTTCTATCTCCCCTAAAAAGAAGACGGTTTTTGGAATCTTTCAACCTCTCCCACTTCCTAGCCTTGGCTTCATCCAACTTTTACTCAACCCTGCTCGGCTCAGTGAGATAGAGAAGGCAGAGAGGAGAATAGAGGGATCTATGTCACCCACCCCCACTCAGTAAACCACAATGACTCCCTATTACCTCCAGGACCAGATATAACATCTTCTAGCGTACAAAGCCCTTCATAACCTGACCCATCCCCTTTCCAGTCTTGCCCTACTCCCTCTCATTCGCTTGGCATGTGGTGATCTAGTGACACTGACCTCTGCGCTATTCCTGGAACAAGACACTCATTCCATTGCCTGACTCAGGGCATTTTTATTCCCTGTCCCCCATGCCTGGAATGCTCTCCCTCTTTATCTCCACCTCCTGCATTTCTTTGGCTTCTTTTGAGCCCCTGCTACAATCCCACCTTTGACAGTAGGATCCCATCAACTCCAAAGCCTCCAATTTATTCTGTTTATATCTTATTTGTACATAGCTGCATTAGCCTGTGAACTCCTTGAGAAAAGGGGCTGTTTTTTTTCCCCTTCCTTTTTATCCCAAGGGCTTAAAACAATACCTGGCACATAGTAGGTGCTTAATATTTATTGACCGACTAGTCCTCCTCCTTCTCATCCAGCCCCCAATAGAGTTCTCGTTCCTAGCCCCTTTCCTGGAGCCTAAACTCCAAATTGATTATCTGGTTGCATCCTCTCTAGGCTATAGCCCAAGCTAATGACCGTGGAGAGGTCCAGTTTTGTTAGCTCTGGATAACAGTGATCAGAATGATCTCAGATGTCCTGGCTCCTTCCAGAAGATGCTCACATTGTTGCTCTAGACCAGTGATTCCCAAAGTGGGCGCCACTGCCCCCTGGTGGGTGCTGCAGGGATCCAGGAGGGCGCTGATGGCCACAAGTACATTTATCTTTCCTATTAATTGCTATTAAAATTTTTTTAAAATTAATTTCCAGGGGCATTAAGTAATATTTTTTCTGGAAAGTGGATGGTAGGCCAAAAAAGTTTGGGAACCACTGTTCTATACTCTAGACCAGAAACTATAGTGTGGAGCAGAATAAGGACTATCTGGAGTCTGGAGTATCTGCTTCCCTAGGTTGGTCTAGTCTGGGACCATAGGAAATATATATCTTAATAGTTTAATATTTAATATAAT
>NW_025365009.1:0-5806 GCF_016433145.1 Gracilinanus agilis | reverse complement strand
TCTAATGAAGAGGAAATCAAGGCAATCATTAAAAGCTATTTTGCACAATTATATGGCAATAAATATATCAATCTAGGTGAGATGAATGAATATTTACAAAAATATAAATTACCTAGATTAACAGTAGAAGAAATAGAATACTTACATAATCCCAAATCAGAAAAAGAAATTGAACAAGCCATCAAAGAACTCCCTAAGTAAAAATCCCCAGGACCAGATGGATTCACAAGTGAATTCTATCAAACCTTCAAAGAACAACTATTTCCAATACTATACAAACTCTTTGACATAAAAAGCAAAGAAGGAGTTCTACCAAACTCCTTTTATGATACAAATATGGTACTGATCCCAAAGCCATAGCATTGCTGGGTTTGTACCCCAAAAAGATCATAGATAAACAGACTGTTGCAAAAATATTTATAGCCTTGCTTTTTGTGGTGGCAAAAAACTGGAAAACGAAGGTATGCCCTTCAATTGGGAAATGGCTGAACAAATTGTGGTATATGCTAGTGATGGAATACTATTGTGCTCAAAGGAATAATAAACTGGAGGAATTCCAGGTGAACTGGAAAGATTTCCAGGAATTGATGCAGAGTGAAAGGAACAGAGCCAGAAGAACATTGTTCACAGAGACTGATACACTGTGGTAAAATCGAATGTAATGGACGTCTGTACTAGCAGCAATGCAATGACCCAGGACAATTCTGAGGGATTTATGGAAAGCAACACTACCCACATTCAGAGGAAGAAATGCAGGAGTGGAATCACGAAGTAAAACAACCCCTTGAACACATGGGTTGATATGAACATGGTTGAGGATGTAGACACTAAATCACCACACCAATGCAACTATCAAAAATATGTAAATAGTCTTGACTGATCACACAAGTTAAAACCAGTGGAAAAGCGTGTTGGATATGGGGGGGGGGGCTAAAAGTGGGGGTGAAGGGGAAAGTAAAAACAGGAATCATGTAACCATGGAAAATTTTTCTAAAAAAAATTTAAATCTGAAAAAAAAATATATTACCTTCTAAAAAAAAAAGATTATATCCCAAGGCATTGTGCTATATGCTAGGTACTGGAATATTCTGGGAATTGGAAAGCAAAACCAGTATCCATCCTAGAGGGAATTTATATCTATAGTGGGGAAAATGTACATGTAAACCTAAATAAAAATAATACTAAAATAAGTTGGCAATCTTTTGTTTTCAAAGAAGACCAATGGCATCTAGAGATGGTATCTTAATTAGCATGTGAACTGGATTTAAGTGAGGCAGAATTGCACAGAGTTATCAGGCTTACTCTCTCTTTCAGAACCTTCCAAGATTTGTGGAAAGCCAAAAGTCAGGATGACTAGTGATGGCCCAAAATTCAGTGGATGACCTTGGTATCTTTGATTTCCAACCTTGTCCTAAACACTTCACACTGCCTGCTTTGGCTGTCGTCATGGCTATTGGAGCATTTCATCCTCATCCACCCATTATCCTAACGGAAGTCTTCATATGCTTGTAGAGGACATGGTGCTCCATTAATTCACCAGTGGATTTAAGGTCTGTCTGCTATCCCCAGATGGTTTTATCTGCACATGCTACAGCTTCTTGGAATCACGGGGGAGAGTTAGTGGATACCAAAGATGGATGAACAGCTCTGAAAATGGCTTGTCAAGCCCTTACATTGCATATTTTAGTCATTCCAGAATACCCCATATGCCCCCCAAAATAAGTACAAAGTACTATTAGTAGGAAACTGGAGACTATCGTCTTGGGGGAATTTTTTTAAAGCCTCTTAAAGGAATTAGTGTTTTAGCTGATTTGTAGAAGTAGCTAGGAATTCTGAGCTACAGAAGTGTAGAGGATTAACCTGATTGTAATAGAGGTAGCCTGTTCAGAGGTCACAGGATGGTAGATTGGATGTTATATAGGAGGAACCATAAGCAAGCTAATTTTCTTAGGGAGTTATAGTTCATGAGCAAAGGTAATGCCATCCATATGGAGTTAAGAGGTAAAGGACCATAGATGCTGAATAGGAATTTGTATGCTTTGCTAGAGATAATAGGAGCAGGAAAGAGATGTGTTGAAAAATAGTTTCATTGGCTGAAAACATGGAGTATTCATAAATGTTGACCTTTTCAAAGTCTTTATCTATTTTTATTTTTATTCTTAATTTATCTATTTTTATTTTATTCTTAATTTATTTATAAGGCTATTTATTTTTGTCTTCAATATTTTTCTTAGCAAGTCAAATCAAGATGCATTTATTAAATAATTTATGTTCCAAAAATTGTTAAGCACTGAATGGTGAAGTTCTTGCATCTCTCTTAAAGATCAGTGCTCTTATCTTCAGTACTAAAGGTCTTTCCCAAACCACCATGGTAGCCAATGTCTCACCTTCCTCAACTGATGTACCTACTGGGAAAGAGGTTGAAACTACGGATTGGGAATAGATCTACTAGTTTGGTTCATCTCTAGTTACTCATTTCTGCAACCCTACAAATATAATTGGTCTAACTGATCCTTTGCATTCATGGTGCTTGCCAAAGAAGATTTGATAAAAGAAATATTAAGAAATTAAAAGTAAGGTTCTCAGGAAATCAGTAGAACCATGTGTGGGGGCAGAGACTTTCACAGTTCCCACCCACACTATTCCTCGCTCCCAGCAACCCATGAAATGAGCCCCTTCTGTTCGGAAACACCAAAAAAAAAAAAATTCTCCTTGAAAAGTGTTTGGAAGTCTTAGATCTTTTGTTTTCAACCTCCTTTCTGGAAAAAAATAAAAGAACTACATGAAAGATGATTTGTCAAAAAATCAGTTTTTAAAAATGCCATCCAAAAGATGATCATATTGTGACATTGGGGTGGAGAGAAGAGGATGCTCCTCGGTGATTTCACTGTTTATTGGAACTCTCCACCTATAAATTTTCTCCACTGATTCCTATCAGCAATTTGTTGGTAACTTAATGGTCTTAGAGAGCTGCCTGAGGCTTGAATGACTTCTTAAGGGTTAAACAATGCCAAAGGTTGTACTTTAAGCCAAGTCTTCCATACACCAAAGCCAGATCTTTATCCACCATAGAATCATTAGCATTATGTAGTGATTAAAGATGGGCAAATCAACTTGCAAATATGATCTCATTTTATCCCCACAGCCCTGGGAGGTACATGCTCTTATTATTCCCATTTTACAGAGAGAGGAAATTGAAGCAGTTAGAGGTTAAGTGACTTGCTCAGGGTCATACTACTAACAAGTGGCTAAATTTGAATTCTGCTCTTCCTGACTCCAGTTTCAGCACTCTACCCACTGTTTGACCTAGCTGTTTATGCCAGTGGTTCTCAAATGTTTTGGTCTCAGAAACCCTAGAGCTCTTATTTATATGGAATATATCTTCTTATGTCAATCTTATCATATTAAAAATTAAAATGTTTTAATTTTATTATAAAAATTGTTTTGACCTCACAAACTCCCTGAAAGGGTCCCAGGATCATACTTGGAGAATCACTGCCCTATGACAGATAGCCTGCTTCTCTCATGTGTGTAAATGTGTATCATAGGAATTGAGCGAACCACTGAAAATACTGAACTACTCCAACAAATCTAATCCCACTGCTATAATAATTAAATGCCCTGGTATGGATTTAAAACTCATCTGTGCCTATACATGCTGTGCAACTCTTGTTGGTGTCCTCCCATAAGTTTGACACAGGAGATTCTCCCTGGGAATGTGTTATTTTGAGTATACTAATAATAAAGCATATGGATTAAACATTTATCCCCTATTTTTTATACAGGACCAGACACTCCTTTTTTACTCCTATATTTCTTGGATGAGGTCCTTTATGCCACTTTCCATGATCCCTTGTATATAACATGTCACAACTGCTTCAGTCTCATCCTTTCCACTGCACTTTGGGTAATTTTCCATTTTAATTTTTCAGGGACCTGGGTGTTCAATGACATGTAATGTAGCCACATAACAAAAGAAGAACACGGGAATTAAAAAATAGAGATGTTTCAGGGAGAATCCGAGGGTCATTAAAAACAAGCAAAAAAAACTTCGTAATTTCCCAAAGGCAACTAATACTGGTCTCTTTCTGTTCAATACATGCAGTTGAAAGTACCCTACATTTTTTTATAATTCCAAAAATACTTTATTTACAGTTATGATTCTATTACAACATTGTCAAATTATCAAAGTTGAGGTTTTTTCCTGTTCAGATTAATAAATGTCAAAAATTAACCAGTCTGCATGTAAAGAGTGGTTCCAAGTGATCATAGGCAGTGAATTATATGATGTAGAGCTTATGAAATTCTGTTGCTGTAGAGTGACCTTTTTGTGGTAAAAGTTCTTGCAAGTTCTTTAAATAGCAATGTAGTAGAAATCAAGGAGGAAAATTGAAGTTTCCAGAATGTTTCCCAGTTGTCCCTTGTTTTAAGTAATTTTTTAAAAATTAAAAACAATTAAATGATATTTTCTGCTTTGTGGGAAGCCAATAAGAGAATAGATAAAAATCTGAGACTCCTCTTTTGACCCCTTCTGTGGTCCTTGTGATTTCTTGTTGAAATGTATTGTGACCTTATTGAAAAGCTTTATGTTCCTATCAAACCTGAATTTAAAGGGTTAACACTTTTAACACAGCAAGGAATGCTGCTGCCTGTTATAGCCAAGGCCAAGATACTCCCCAACTTGGCTTTCTGATAAGAACCTAGTCAAAATTCAGCCTTGGCCTTGGTCTATTCTGAAGCCAATGTTTTGTGTTGTAATTTCTGCGCATCTGCAAAGTTTTTTTTGGGGGGGGGGTTCTTTTGTGTGAAATGAGTCTTGAAACATATATAATAAACTCCATGCTCCTGGAGCCAGAGCTGGAAGCATGAAGTAAAAGACATTTCCCTTGTCCTGTCCTTATTTCCTTATCAACTAAAGTGTCATCAGATTATCAGAGATGATAAAGAGATCTCCACACTGCTTAGTGTAGAAAGGGTAGTAGTGAAGAAGGGAGGAAAGAAGATGAGGAGATTGGAGAGGATAGGAGAAGAAAGGAAAGAAGTGGAGGGAAGGCAGAAGAGGAGAGAAGAAACTTTTCTTAATGGTATCAAGTATTAGTTTTCTCCTAATTGCTCCATATTCAACAAAGTCAAAGTCGTCGCACTGTCATCAAGACCTGAATAGCCCAGGACTCCTGTTGGGGTTTCTGCTATTAATTTATTTGGTGAGCTCAATCCAAAATCCAGCCAGATGAGAACTCTTTGGAGGAGTCTCCAATTAGATGTCATTGATTGTCTAAACCAGCTGCTCCTCATTCTGAAAGGGTTGCCTTGGTCTCTTCAGAAGACTGGTGTTTTTTTGCATTCTCAGTCTGCCATCTCTACAGCTGCTTTAGATCTATTTTTCATGCTAGGATAGCCTTTTATTATTTTTTCTTCTCTTTACTTTTGCTTCAGAAAAAAGTGAAAGATAACTCTCAAGATATTCTCTGTGTAAGTATGTGTGTGTATATGCCCTTTGGATAACTACCATACTACCATACCCTTCCCATTCAGCATGAGATCAGATTTAAAAATTATACTCATTCTGGAGCAGAGCCTTCTGGACATACGGTGGCAAGTCTATATGTAGTTTTGGGAAGCTTGCGTGAGGTAGAAGGGGGACATTTGGGGCATGATGTTTGAAGCAGTGCGACACTTGTGTCCCATAGGCAGTGTGGGCAGGAGTGTATATCTGTCTATCCATAAGGAGAGACAGAGACAGAGACAGAGACAGAGACAGAGAGAGAGAGAGAGAGAGAGAGAGAGAGAGAGAGAGAGAGAGAGA
>NW_025365008.1:0-4422 GCF_016433145.1 Gracilinanus agilis | reverse complement strand
GAGAGAGAGAGAGAGAGAGAGAGAGAGAGAGAGAGAGAGAGAGTCTCTGCTTCTTCTACCATTGGGATCAAGATTTCAATATCACAAATTAGACGTTAATTCATCCACATGGTCAGTCCTGTCATCACTGAAGAACAATCACCACTCCAAGCCTAGTAGAGGACGACTGTGGTGGCCAATCTCCTGGTGGTGAACATCTCAAATTTAGTTAATATGTGCTTTAGAAAATAGGCCTGTATGTGGATCCTTTTTATTTGGTAGCAAATGCTAAGCTTGGGTTTTATTGGCATAGCATTTCAGTACTCAGGCAAAATCTATTTAATGCCAAAATGAATCAAGAGATTTTGTTAACATGTGCAAGATCTATAAAGGCATATACAAACACACACACATATATCATCATTGTCATCATCATCATCCTTCTGAAAAAGACCAATGATATCACAGGGTGATGTCTTAAAGTTGATGTGAACTGAAATTAAAGCAGAATTGATTTAACCTCTCTTCCAGAGTCATCAAAGTCCAGTAGTAAAACAAAAGTGAGGTTAACTGGCATTGGCTTGGGATGCAGTAAATTACCTTGGCATCTTCAATCTCTGACCAAGCTCTAAGCACTCCACAGTACCTGCTTTTGTTGCCTTCAGGGCCATTGGAACAAATTTTTCTCATCTGCCTATTCCACCAGGAGGAGTCTTCATGTGCTTGGAGTAGAAATCCCCTTAACTCACCAACAGGTTTGAGCCTTGTCAGTTGCCCTCAAGATAGCTTAGTTTCCCATACTGGGGAAGGTTTTTGCCAGGGTATGGCTGCTATGCATGCTACAGTTTCTTGGAATCACAGGTGAGAGTTCGGTGAAAGGCAAACAACAAAGATATCCACCTGAAAAGGGCTCAGCAAGCCCTCCTATAAGAGATATTAAAACTCCCCGAACATCCCATTCTCTCTGTCTCTCTGTTTCTGTCTCTTTGTCTCTCTGTCTTTCTCTTTGCTGTCTGTCCCTTTGTGTGAGTGTGTGAGTGTATGAGTGTGTGTGTGTGTGTGTGTGTGTGTGTGTGTGTGTGTATTAGAAGAGAGAGCTCAAATCTTATTCTTCAGAAACTTCAAAACACAGAGAACATAACAGGAATAAATATGAATATGGCAATATGGAATGAGTCTTTTTAGGGACCAAATTCCCAAAAATACCTTAGAAAATTTTGTAGTCTCTCAGGAAGAGGGGACTCATTGTTTCAGACTTTGGGGTTGCTCTTGACCATGTGGTAGCATAAAAGTGAAAGTCATTTACAGCTTTAGAATAATTCCATAGATCCTTCATTGTTCTCTCTTTTTCCCAACCCATGATAACTGAAGGAGAAAAGTTTCTCTGAAGTGACTTCTAGTTGACAACTTTCTTTTGCTATAGCTTTCTAGATGATGAATATGATTTTAGTAAGGAGTAAAAGACAGCACCTCTCTAACCCAATATAATGAAGCGGTGCTCCCTCCATGGAGTGTGAATGGAACAAATCAGATTTGTAGCAGGGGCCTGGCTTGCCATTTGGTTCTCTTGTGTACTTCCTCCTTTAGCTTCAACCTGATTCCTGGCCCAATACTCTAGTCCCTGTATCACCTAGCTGCCTCAAAAAAATCCAATAAAATGAATTAAAGTGACAGAATGAATTAGGAAATCAAAACTCTACAATCTTGCTCAGAGACTGAAAAAGTAAAGACATACACATAGTAAAAATGAGAAGCTGGGATATAATTTACCAGTTTAATCAAAGTTAATCCAAATAAGCAGGAGATGCAATTGAGCAAGAAGAAAATTTGACATAAACATAAAGTTTAACAATGAAATGATATTATATGGAAAGGAATCATAGATAACATCAATATCAAAATTAAATTTATACACTAAATGTCTTAGCATCTAAATTCATGAGGGGAAAACTGAATGACAAGAAGACATTGATAGGACTAATAATAGCAAAAGACTTAAATATGCTTCTCTCAATATTGAAGAAATCTAATAGAAATCTAAAGAAAATGGAAACTATAAAATTAAACAAACTACTGAAGAAACTAAAGCTAAAAGAATTTGTGTCTTCTAAATGATACAACTAAAGAACATACATATTTATCAGAACCACATGTAACTTTTAAAAAAAAGTAATGATGTATTAAGGCATAGATATATTGTAAAAAAATTAAAACCAGAAGTAGTAAATAATTCTTTATAAAACATAATGTAATCAAATTAAAAATGTAATTAGATCAGGGAGCATGAAAATAGATAAAGATGATAATTGAAATTTGACAATGATGTCCTAAATAATGAGTTAATGAAAGAATAAATGTTAGAAACAATATTCTAATGGAAGAAAATTATAATAACAAAAAACCATAACAAAATTTTTTTAAAACTATATATGAGAAGTCAGCAAACTTCAGCTAATGGGCCAAATCTAGTCTTTTTGCCTAAGTTATTCTTTAGCCTGTGAGTCAATAATGATTTTTTTGTATTTTAAAATAAATTCTTGTTTTATATTAAAATGTAAAAACATTCTTAGCTGATGGGCCATTAAATGAAAATGAAAAAGTGAAAAAAAGGTCAAGTCAGATTTGTCCCATGAGTCATAATTTGCAGACTCCTATTATAAATCAATATAATTAATGTTATTGATTCAAGAAAT
Organism: Gracilinanus agilis; assembly: GCF_016433145.1. Classification (NCBI taxonomy): domain Eukaryota; kingdom Metazoa; phylum Chordata; class Mammalia; order Didelphimorphia; family Didelphidae; genus Gracilinanus; species Gracilinanus agilis. The sequence continues at coordinate 1,750 of NW_025365008.1, read as the reverse complement.
TTCAATAAAATCCATTTGAACAATATACAATAATTTATACAGCAAACATTCCCTATGAAAAATTGGATTCATACTAGTAATTTAAGGATTCAACATTATAAAAATATTTTAATGTAATCTATCCTATTTAAAATATAAACATTTAAACCATATTAAATATCAATAAACAGAAAAAGTCTTTGACAAAATATAACTTTATAATAACTACATGACAAGCACAGAGGAACTTTTATGTTATTGTGAAAAACAGTGTATGGTATTGATCTGAGCCTTATTTTTGCAAAAATTCTTTCTATTTTGACACTTTTTGTTACAGAATTATTTTCTAAGCAAAATATGGCCTAAATATATACACATTACATTATATATATACTCATATATATATATATATATATGTGTGTGTGTGTGTGTGTGTGTGTGTGTCAAAATATAGGAATAGTTGGCATTAACTAAGTTAAAGAAAGATAACTGCCTTAGAGCATTGTTAGTTATGAATTAGCTGGTTGAAACATATGTTTTGGAATCCTGCCTCCAATGTTTCTATCACTCAAATCTGAGTCTAGTAAATATTACAATATCTGTACCTAAAACTGAAAAGGATAATCAAAATAGACGTCTAAGACCCAATCATAAGCTATTTTATAAGGGCCATTGGGGTATAGGTGGAAAGAGGGGAAGATAACCCTCTGCACCTTCAAGCAGTTCAATTCATAATGTTGATATTGTGGAGGAATAGGACTTTCACCCTTTCTGGTTGCCTCAGCTAAGAGAGAGACAGACAGAGACAAAGACAGAGTAGTATCCCTGTCAGATTTTTAAAAGATGTAGCTTGATCTAGCCCTGATGCAAATTGGAAGAGACTACACTCATTCATGTGGTAGGGGAAAACAGAATATCTTCTAGAAAAAGGTTACTGGTGTTTCAGATATGATTGCCTATATTTTAGGTGATGTAGGCATTTGTAAAACAAAGCTCCAGTTAGATTCAAAAAATTGTAAACCATACTAAACATCAACTAAATTATACCATATAGTTTAAATTCACAAAGGAAATACTATGTAAACTGCAAACATATGTAGAAAGTAATAATTATAATAGATTTAAACATTTCTCTCTCAAAGCTTGATCCCACTTAATAAAATGATAAACAAGGGAAAATAGAAAATTTAAAAATTCATAACCGAAAAATCTTATGAAATCTTCTAAAAGGGAACACTTCAGAATACATATATCCTCAGTACCAAGAAGTATTTTTTCAAAAATGAACCATGCAGAAAACAAAAATATTACTATGCACTAGCGAACCAAGCATAGTGAACATACCCTTTATAGAATATTATCCAACAAAATAGAAATTAATGTAGAGAGCATAGGCAAAAGAAATATAGATTTAAATGAGCACTCAGTAACAACAGACTGAATGAACAGACCAAAGAATAAGTTAAGGAAACTAGCAATAAATACGTGAAAAGGAGTGATAATGTTATGAAACAGAATATAATTCATGGGATAAACATAATATACAAATAAAAAGTTTCTGAGAACAGATTTAAAAAATGAAAAAGTGAGAATGAATTAAATATTGATTTAAAGAAAAAATATTGTGAAAAGTGCAAAAATATATAAAAATGAATTTGTGTTTTTTTAATGGTTTTATTTTTATTTTTCTATGAATTTAGTCAACTTTTGGAATCTTAGTGAGTCTCATTTCCCCCTTCTTACTCCATATATATATACATATATATATATG
>NW_025365007.1:0-1621 GCF_016433145.1 Gracilinanus agilis | reverse complement strand
TCTCTCTCTCTCTCTCTCTCTCTCTCTCTCTCTCTCTCTCTCTCTTTCTCTCTCTCTCCCTCTCTCTCTGTTTTAACCTCAGGACACTTCAAGCTGTGCAGATTAACCCCACCTGGTTTAATCCTATCAATACAGCAGACAAGATGTCTTCAGAGGGCAGGGAAGCTCCAACACCCCTACCCCACAGACTACAGTAAAAGTAGCCAAATTCACTTCTTTAGCTTTTACCACCAGCTGGAGAAAATCTGGCTTCAGGTCCCACTAACCTAATTAGTCAACAAAACAGAGAAGAAGGATTAGCCCAAACCCACAAATAAAAAAAAAGATCAGAGGCCCAAGATCACAGCCAATTACACAGGAGAAAGAAGGAAAAAATGAGTAAACAACAGAAAAAGAAAAAAGAAACCATGATCGAAAGCTTCTATCCAGAAATTGAACAAAAAGCAAATGGATCAGAAGAAGATAAAGGAACACCAAGAAAAAACATAGAAAGTTCAACGAAATGGACACAGGCTTTGGAAGAACTTAAAATTCAATTAACTTAAGAACTCAAAAATTCAATTAACTCAAGAAATCAAAATTCAAATAATTAAAGAACTCAGAAAACAATTAACTGAGGGTGAAGACAATTGGGAGAAGGAAATACATGATCTAAAACAAGAAAATAATGTTTTCAAAGCCCAAATTGACCAGCTGAAAAATGAATCAAAGAAAGTGAAAGATGATCTACAAAGAAAATCAGACCAGAAGGAGAAGGATGACCAAAAATCCAGGGATGAAATTCAGTCTTTAAAAATTAGAATTCAACAACTAGAAGCAAAGTACTTCACAAGGCAACATGAATATATAAAACAAAATTAAAAAAATGAAAAATTTGAGGAAAATATGAAACACCTCATTGATACAACCACAGATCTGGAAAACAGATCTCGAAGAGACAATCGAAGAATTATTCCTTTACCAGAACATCATGACAAAAGAAAAAGCCTGGACTTCATTGTACAGGAAATTATACAAGAAAACTGTCCTGACATTCTCGAACAAGGGGGAACAATGGAAATTGAAAGAATCCACAGATCACCTCCTACATTTAACCCACAGCTGACAACTTTTAGGAATATAATAGCCAAATTCAAAAACTACTAGACCAAGTTAAAAATATTATAAGCTGCTAAGAAGTCATTCAGATACCAGGGAACCACAGTTAGGATAACACAGGATCTGGCTGCATCTACACTGAAGGACAGGAAGGCATAGTATATAATATTCCAGAAAGCAAGAGAGCTGGGTATATAATCAAGAATTAACTATCCAGCAAAACTGACTACATTGTTGCAGGGGAAAATATGGTCATTCAACAATATTGAAGACTTCCAAGCATTCATAAAGAAAAAACTGGATTTAAACAGAGAGTTTGCTGCCCAAACACAGAACTCAAGAGAATCACCAAAAGGTAAATTAAGAGAGTGGGAAAAAAACAAATGAACGAACAAACACAAAAAACCAAACCTTTTATTTAAGGGATCCAATAAGTTCAATGGACTTATATCCCTTTAAGAAAAGAAGACATTGGGAATTCTTAAAAATTGTTATTATCAACAGGGTAGCTAACAGAAGAAGC
>NW_025365006.1:0-8442 GCF_016433145.1 Gracilinanus agilis | reverse complement strand
GATATCAAACTTTCCATTTAGCCCCGGTCTTTTCTGTGCAAATACCTGGAATTCTTCAATTTTGTTGAATGCCCATACTTTCCCTTGGAAATATATAGTCAATTTTGATGGGTAGTTGATCCGTGGTTGCAGGCCCAGCTCTCTTGCCTTTCTGAATATTGTATTCCACGCCTTGCGGTCTTTTAGTGTTGAGGCTGCCAGATCCTGTGTGATCCTGATTGTTGCTCCTTGATATTTGAATTGTTTCTTTCTGGCTTCTTGTAAGATTTTTTCTTTTGCTTGGAAACTCTTGAATTTTGCAATGATGTTTCTTGGTGTTTTCCTTTCTTGATCGAATGCCGCAGGTGTTCTATGAATCCTTTCAATGTCTATATTGCCCTCTTGTTGTAGGACTTCAGGGCAATTTTGCTGAATTATTTCTGTTAGTATAGAGTCCAGGTTTTTATTAATTTCTGGTTTTTCTGGAAGACCAATTATTCTCAAATTGTCTCTTCTAGACCGGTTTTCTTGGTCTGTCACTCTCTCTCATTGAGATATTTCATGTTTCCTTCTATTTTTTCAGTCTTTTGGCTTTGTTTTATTTGTTCTTGTTGTCTTGAGAGATCATTAGTTTCTACTTGCTCAATTCTAGCCTTTAGGGATTGATTTTCTGCTATAATCTTTTGGTTTTCGGCCATAATCTTCTGGTAATCGGCCATAATCTTTTGGTTTTGGGCCATAATCTTCTTGTTTTCGGCCATAATCTTCTGGTATTCCTTTTCAATCTGGTCATTTCTTGTGTTCAATTTGCTTATCAGTTCATTTGGTTTCTGAGCCTCGCTTTCCAGTTGCAAGATTCTACCTTTTAAACTGTTATTTTCTTGCCAGATCTCTTCCATTTTCCTCAAAATCTCAGTTTTGAACTCTCCCATAGCTTGTGAGGAGTTTTCCTTATTTGGGGAGGGTCTGGATGGTTGTTTGTTCTCCTCCTCTGTTTGCTCGGTTGTCTGGATTTTCTCTGTGTAAAAGTTGTCGAGTGTTAAAGACTTCTTTTTTTGTTATTATTCTTTCTCTTCTGAGCTTCCTGTGACTGATTAGCCATCATTAGCCCAGCAGCTTCTCAGGTTTATCCTTGCGCTCAGTGTCTGTCAAAGATCTATTGGCTCCTGAGGTCTGAGTTCTAGTTTTTTCCAAGGTCAAGCCCCCTGGTGGATTCCCTTGCTTGATCCTCTGCAGGAGGTTCCTTTACAAGTCTTAGGGAGCTACTTCCACAGTCGTATACCCGTCTGCACTGGTTCCCCACTTAGGCTTTAGTTCCTGGTTGTGTCTGCCTCCACCCACGCCTCTGCTCAGCTGGCACCCACGCCTCTGCTCAGCCGGCACTCTGCGCCCAGCGTCCACTCTCTGCTCCTGCATGCTCAGATTTCGCGTGCGTTCTTGACTTAATGGGGTCCTAAGTCTTGCTGCTCTCAGGAACAGGTCCCGGAGCTGCCAATGACTCGATGGGTGCCCCAAACTTGCTCTATTTCTTTTTAGCTGGGTTCGGAGCTATAGGTGAGTGTGGAGGGGGTGGGGGTGGGGCGGTTGCTCAGCTCGCGATTGAGTGAGTGAGAGCCCTTTTTAGCCTGGAACTGTCTCGATTCCACGTACCTTCCACGCTGTGCCCTGTTGTGGGGTTCCTCCGTTCGTCTGGACTTGTTTTTATGTCCCCTTGAGGAGTTTTGTGTGTTTCGGTCAGGAGAGGTTAAGAGCTGCTTCTTACTCTGCCGCCATCTTAACCCTGAAGCCTCAACTATCCATTTTTATTTCACCTCTCCCATATATCCTCCAAGTTTATTTTTTCACTTTCCTTTTCTGTCCTAATAGCCAATCCTATAAGTGTGAAGTGGCACCTCAGAGTTGTATTAATTTGCATTTCTAATTAATAGGGATTTGGAGCATTTTTTGTATGACTAGAGAGAGCTTTAGTTGTTTGATGTTTGAGAACTAAGAGCAAAATATAGACCTTTCAAAGTAGCAAATTCAGACTTGATGTCAGGAAAAACTACCTAATAATTCATATTAGACAAAAGTAGATTGAGCTTCTTCCAGGGGCAATAAATTTCTCCTTTTTGAAAGTCTTCAAGCTCAGGAGATGGTCACTTGTCAGATATATTAGATTTGCTATTCCATTGTCTATATTGGACTGCAGAGCCACTGAGGTTTCTTCTAAGCTTAAATTTTGTCATTCTGAGAAAAAGTCACTAGTCAAATGTTGAACTTACATAATGTAGATTAAACTTTTGGTTTCCTTTTTTCAAACAAGAAAAAGAAAGCTGAATGAGTAGTCCCAATACAACATGGTTGTTTCCTGGAAAACTCTTAGTATTAGGAACTTTGGTTTTCTCACGTCAAAAGAAAATACCAAAACATCATTCTGTGGTTTTGTCTTTTTAAACTTGAATCCCAATTTCCATCTTTCTGGACAGCAGGGTTTTCTTTCTTTCCTTTTTCTCTCACTCTGGTAATGTCTCCAAAGTCTGAGGTAGAAGGTCTTGAATGACTCTATCTTAAACAGTCAATGACCATAAAATTAAAAATAATTTGCATTCTTTATTTGTTACCCATTTGTCTCATGAATGATCTTCTTAAATATTTTTCGACAACATGTTTTGACTTTATTGTTCTGGAGAGAGTTCAAAACACACAACTCATTCTAGCTGTTTGCATTTCTACATTTTTAGGCACTTTTAGACACTTTAATGGCCAGTGGTTTGTTGAATTAGATCATTTGGGAGGCACTTAAATATGCAGAATGGTGAACCTTTGCTTAAACAAACATTAGATCCCTATACTTTCTGCAGCTTGCCCAGGTAGGATGAAGTAAATATTAAAACAGAAAAAAATACTGTCTATGAACATGAAATGAAGGGAGAAAATGTTATGTACAATGTTGACTATTGATTTTTCTATGCTTTATTCTTTTTCTGGATTCTTCTGAAATTAGATTGCATAAAGGATTTATTAAGCACCTGCAGTGTTCTAGGCACTGAGGAAGGAGACATAGAGAAAGACCTAAAAGGTTCTATGGGGACCAAGAGTGCTTCATTAAATAGTGTGATATGCTGTTCAGAAATGAACATGCTCCACTTTAAAATAGGGCCATTTCAGAAATTATATATGTGCATATATGTGTATGTATGTTTTTTTATGTATGTATGTATATATCAAGGATAAAGGAAGGCATAAGGAAAAGCAGCTATAGTGATATGACCCTGGATACAACAGTAATACCACATAGTGTTCTAAGTTGATGTTAAATCAAGTAGAGAGGTATTAGTGTTGAGAAGAAATTGTGCCCTTCTGGAGTTCAGAGACATAAGTCAAATCCATTTTATTATGATTTTGCTCTTGAGGCATCAAATACTTTTGTTTCCAAGAAGGAAAGCAAAAAAGTATGGTGAAATGAAATGGGCTTCCTAGATAGTCAATCTTGTTTCATGAAGAGGACCACAAAATTTTTTTGCAATAATGTAGGAATTGCTAGATAATATAGTTAAGAAGGAATTAGATGAAAATGTATTGAAAAAAATGAAAGGATAAATAGTTCTCAGTGACAGGGGACAGCATCAGGGACATCCCAGGATAGTTCTGTGTTCCATTCGTAGGATTCCATTTGTGATTTGATAGGTACAGGGAACTCCTTAGTGAGGAAATTTTCTTTACCAGGGTAAGTCAGCACCTTTCTGCAATTTATAGTTTAGAAAGCTGCCTAGATCACTGAGAGCTTAGGTGACTTCCTGGAAGTATGTTTTAAAGGTGGGACTTAAATTCAAGTCTTCCAGTATGCAAGCCAGAACCATATAATTTACATCTCCTTGTGCATATATACATATTAATTTTATTTTGTAATCATGTGTCCTTAAATATATGTGAATTTTATAAAATATTAAATTACATGTTTATATTTTATATGTGCATTGATGTAATACATATGTGTGGGTGTTCATATACACTTTTATGTAAGTTTGATTTTTTTTAACTAAGAAGGCCAAGAGTTGAACATATGATGGGAAGGTATATAGGCCTACTAAATTCTTTCCCACAGGGAAGTCTATTTTATATATATTATATTTCTTAAGGGAGAAACCATCATATTAATAAATTATATTCTTTAGCCAAATGATAACTTATTCAGTATCCCATCTCAGCCTCCTTGCCTATGAACATGATATTTCCTTATTCATGGAATATATCCCTTATCCTCAATTACTACCTCCTGAAATGCCTCCTTTCATTGTAGGTCCAAATCAGGGGCAATTTCCTCCATTGAGACTTCATTGATCTCTCCTAGATGAATGAAATTTCTCCTCAAGTTTCTCATAGAAGCTAAGTGATACAGTATGTAGAAAGCTGAATCTTGAGTCAGAAAGGCATGAGTTCAAATGTGATCTCTCTCAGAAGATGTGCCACCCTAGGCAAGTTACTTAACCCATTTTTTCCAGTTTCTTAAGATGTAAAAATAGGCATTGTAATAACATGTACCTCATAGAATTGTGAGGATCAAATAAGATTAAATTTGTAAAGTGCTTAGCATAGTGCCTGGCACATAGAAGGTATTACATACATTTTTGTTTTCCTTTGATCTTTCCAGACATACTTTCATGATTAATCTACTTGCACCTTCTTTTATATCCTCTATCACTAGGACCTTGTATCCTCCTTGGAAGAAAAGAAGATGACTGACTCCATCTTTGTTATTACAGTTCCCATCATAGGGCTTGTATATTAAGTGTGCAATAAATTCTTGTTGAATTGATTGGAAAAATATCCATTTTATTCTATTATGCAGAATGACAATTCTAAATAAGTTCTAACAATATCTCGATAGCTGATACATAATAAGTCTCTTATTTTCAAATTACAATTTCAAAAAAAGGATTAGAATATTAAGATTATTGGGCCTCGTGATTAGTCTTGAGGAAATATTTGTCAATACAAGTTCAGAAAGCATTATATGCTCTCTGAAAATAATTGAATCAAGTTGGCTGCTTGTGTGGAAATATCTAGCTGGCTCAGTAGATAAAGTGGTGGACCATGAGTCAGGAAGAAATGAGTGTGAATTTGGTCTCAGACATTTACCAGCTGTGGAACCCTGGGCAAGACACTTAACTTCTGCCTTAATCCATTGAAAGAAGAAATGGCAAACCACTCTAATATCTTTTCCAGGAAAACCCCATAGACACCACTGGAATTTGATTGGTCCACAGTGTCAAGAAAAATTGAACATGACTGAACAACTATACAAGGCCACATGTCAAGAGCAAAGGATAGATGTGGATAATAATGTATGCCCCATGTTGAGGGTAAAGGAGGATATACTCCTCTCTATTGGGTGGACATCCTATGATGAATCTATGGTAGAATATAGTTGAAATTTATATATAATAGGCATGCCTGGATAAGATGTGATCCATGCCATTGGACGGAATATCAATTCTGATGAGACCACGAATGCATTTGAGTGCTTCAGTAAGATTTTTAATACACTGTATGTTAATACACAGGAAACTATTTAGGCTTTTTTCTAACATATCATGGGAGTTGTTCATTGTAAAAAATAAAAAGTAATCTTGGAGACTCTGTACTAAATCCATAAGTATTTTTTTAGTAAACAGAAAGAAATAGAGAAAGAAGATATTACCAGTCTAAATACCCAAAGTCTCTGACCATGTTATTTCTTCTTCAGTGGGACCCAGATTCCCATGGGCCCTGGACCATTTCACAAGCAGTGGCATGGGTCTTGTCTAACCACAATGTCATGTCTGACAAGTTAAGTCCAGCCAAGGAGTAGACTTGAATTCAATAAGGGAATGGCACCAAGAGACTAAGATCCCAATGATGATCTGGCCCCCTGCTGCACTGCTTTCCAGAGATGGCTTATATAGATAAGTGCTGGGATGGCTTACCAGAGAGATGACTCCTTGAACAAGCCAAAAAACTGGCAGAGAGACCAAGGTCCTGCTTGTCCTGGCTCTTATATTTTCCCACCATTACACCTGCTAAGCTTTTGATTGGATAATCTGGATCATGTGTTCTGATATCCAAGAAAGTAATCATTGCATGACAATGGGTCAGAGATCATGCAGGGGAGCTTCTGCCTGCCCATTCTGGAATGCAGAAACTGTACTGCCACTCTGCATCCAACCTTATTGAGCATCTGCCCACTTTAACATTTGTCGATACCCAGGGTCTAAGTAATTCAGCCTTTAATGCAAAAGAAAAATAAGCAGAATAGTAGAGACAGAAAATAGAAATAAATAAAAACAATGCAAATACCCCATACTTACTGAACAAGTTGTCATCTCTTAGAAAGGCAAGAAAACAAAAATTACTATTCCTTCATTTTAGAGCATATGATGTATGAGATTTTGACTAACTTAAATTAAAAAACCACAAGAACTCTGGCGATAACATGTATGTAATCACACATCAACTTTATAACTACCAAGATGACCATGTAGTGATTTTATTTTGCCTAGTTGATCAAAAGTCCCACAAAATGTAGGTCGTTTCTCATAAATTATCCTCAGCTATTAACTCTGTGCCTGACATACACTAAATGCTTAATAAATGTTTTTTGACTGAATCTTAATCAAAGGAGGGAAATGAAATGAAACTTATCACTAAAGTTAATTTTCATAACCTAAGTGGCCTGTAGTAGGCACTTAATACCATTTTATTTAGTCATTCATTTATATCTCAAGGGACTTCTGCTTTTACATTTATATACGTGGTATATTGCACAATATTGTTGTTGAAACAATAAAAAAAATCATCTCCTTGAGGACAGGAATACGTAACAGTTCCTTAACAAATGCTTCATTTGTCAGTTACCACTTGCTCCCGATATGAACTTCTGGGGCTTCTGAGTAATTATAAAACTGAATAATAATTAAGAGACAGAATTTCTTGAGGTACAGAGTGACAGGGCCAAAATGATAGCAGTATGTGTCAGAGTACTGGTTGGTAGCTTTCTTAGCTTAGCTCCTAAGTCCTGCTGCTGTTTTTAGTGATTAAGGGAATGATAACATCATGTGTAGAACCTTAAAAACTGAATCATCTTTTGTTAGCCTTCTTTGAAAAAAGAAAACAGAAGTAAAAGAAGGAGTGCCTCTGGAAAGACGTCATTTGGGTCCTCTAATTTAATGGAGTATAAAAATGTCCTAAAATTAAAAAAAAAAAAGTTAAGCCCAGTTTTCTGTTTATTTCTTCTGTTCGGTAAGAAGTCAATAAACTGCCCTAAACATGGGCTCTCTGCTAAGACTCCAATGTCAGCTACTTCTGTGGCCAGCTGAAGCCTTCTGTGAAAGGGATCCATTGACTGTCACTATCCTCCATACACAGTACACTGACTATCCAGGAACCCTATTTTATTTTCAGTTATGGCTTCTTTTCTGTTTCCATATTTAAAGACAAAAAGTCTTTCATGCCCTTGGAGTTCCAATTTTACCAGGTTTTCTCTCTTATTAACAATCATACAGTGTATGATCTTGAATTTATACAAAGTGTTTCACCTCGAAGGATGTCCAAATTCCTTGTACATATACATACATTCTTCCCCTTCCACCTTGGCACACAAATCACGTCATCTCAAATTCCCATCTCTAGAGGGTGGGTCATGTTAACTGTAGAACAGCATATTCTGTGTAATATGGCTGAATAACGTACCAAATACCAGATGAAAAGGAAAAACAAAGAAACAGACAAACAAAAAAACCCCAGATTACTCTAGAAATGGAATGAGCCAATTTATATCTTCAAACCAGAATTGAAAGAAAGAATGACAATCCATGAAGAAACATTTTGTGTGAAAGACTGTCAAGAATATTGTTGTTGTTTTAATGCCTTGCATGATGTTGATAGGACTGTCAGAATTAAGTTAAGAAATGTGAAAGGAAGAAATAAGACATCCAAAAAAGAAATCTAAAAATTTATACATCTTAAAATGGTGAAAGCAGTAAAATGATATTTGAGGGGAGAGTGGGAAGTGAGATTGAGAAACATTTTATTAAAAGGTATATCTTGATAGTTAAAAAGAAACTATATATGTTGGATAAGGTATTGCTCAAAACCTTAGAACTCTTAAGTGGAAGGAGAAAAAATCGGCAAAACCCTCTAAATATGAAGAAATTTTGAACAAGCTTAGGTCCTACGTTGATCAGAAATCTGTTATGCTAGTACAATTGAGATAGAACTAAGCAACCCACTTAGTTCCCTTTCTTTCTGAATAGTATATGATTTTTATTAGTACCCTCTGTTACTGATAGTAGCATGATATCTTCTAAAGGCAAATTATACGATAACTTTATAGGCAATAAAGAAAACTATCTTTTAAAAGAAAAAAAGACACTAAAATAAAAAAAAGATTCTCTCTCTCTCTCTCTCTCTCTCTCTCTCTCTCTCTCTATATATATATATATA
>NW_025365005.1:0-8854 GCF_016433145.1 Gracilinanus agilis | reverse complement strand
CAGTTTGTTCAGCCATTCCCCAATTGAAGGACATACCCTCCTTTTCCAGTTCTTTGCCACCACAAAAAGCGCAGCTATAAATATTTTCCTACAAGTCTGTTTATTTATGATCTCTTTGGGGTACAAACCCAACAATGGTATGGCTGGATCAAAGGGCAGGCATTCTTTTATAGCCCTTTGAGCATGATTCCAAATTGCCAGCCAGAATGGTTGGATCAGTTCACAGCTCCACCAGAAATGCATTAATGTCCCAATTTTGCCACATCCCCTCCAGCATTCATTACTCTCCCCTTCTTTCATTTTAGCCAATCTGCTAGGTGTGAGGTGATACCTCAGAGTTGTTTTGATTTGGATTTCTCTAATTATTAGAGATTTAGAACACTTTCTCATGTGCTTATTGATATTTTTGATTTCTTTACCTGAGAATTGCCTATTCATGTCTCTTGCCCATTTATCAATTGGGGAATGGCTTGATTTTTTATACAATTGATTTACCTCCTTGTATATGAATGCATGTCTTTTTGATGTCAGGCCAGGTGCTACCCAACTGCCCTCAGAAAGATAAATATCACAAGTTCTATTTTTCCCCATTTTGTAGACTGAGTATTTTTACTTACTCTTCCCCTTGCCTGGAATCTCTTGATTTCCTTCAAGTTTCAGGTTAAATCCCTCCAACCCAAATATCTTCAGCAAATTTTATTTTAAGCCATTCACTTGAAAGCTGCTGAGAATGAGAAAATTGGGATTCAGCATTATTATGTATACTTATGGGAGGGAGTAAGGTGTTATGGAAAGAGTTTAAAAGCTGGATTCTAATCCTTACTCTAGGTAATACTAGATGTGTGCTGAGTTTTCTTGGTTCCTTTAAGGACATGTAAATCTCTCTTCTCAAAATAAGTCCATTATAGGTTTTTGACCAATTTGAATTGAGGCTGACTTATTTTACCTATATAATCTGTTTAACAAGGTTTGTATATGATTGTTATTCTTAGGCTCTCTGTCGCTATTGAACTAAGGTATATGAGAAAAGGCTTCCAGTATTTTTTGTTTGTTTGTTTGTTTTGGGTACATAATGTTAGTAGTGAGCATGAGTACATTGTGCATCTTATAAGTTTGGCTTAGAAATAAGTGATCAGTGAGGAGAATTGGCTGACTACCTGCCTCATGAATCTAAGGGGATAATTTAGAGAATTGTGAGAATTGTGTGAACCATACTGGACTCCATATTGTGAAACTTACTCACTTTTGAGGGCAAGTTTAATTTCCTTGTAAATCTAACCTGTTTGCTAAACATGGGAATTCAGTGATGGCTTGTTGAATATCTGGAAAAATCCACCTGTTAACTCTGACCCCTTCCCAACCTTCAAAATTCACCCATATCCCTTCTAAATGTGAAAACATTTAATCTTTCTTGCAATTAGAAATCAACTACCTAATCATCTATTCTGATTTATAGCATGTAGATTCCTTTTTTTATTGCATTAAAATCTGAATTCCCTTGTATTTAGGGTTCAGTGCCACACTGAATTGGCCCGTTGCCAATTTGTTATGCAATTAGCATACATTGCTTAATAAATTGGTATGCTCAGAAGCTTGAACCTTTGTTTTCTAAATTATTTGAGATTTCACCCACCCATCATATTATGGCTTTCCCTAGCTGAACTTACAGAAATAACTGAATAGCTCTAATTCACAGGTCCTTCATCTCTACAACATAGACCTTCCAAAGACCTTTGAAATCACTGCAACTCTAAATTCTTATTATTTCTCCCTCTGCCATTTCTCAGACTGTTTGATTTCAGGGAATCTCATTATTATGCATATTTTCCTCTGGAATCACTGTAATTTGTCCAAGTCTCTTTTAAAGCAAAGTGTTTTAAGCAAGGTACCATCTTCTAGATGTGGACTGACCACTGTAGAGAAAGATGGAATTTACCACCTTTGATTATATTTTGATTCATATGGACCACAATTAAATTAGTTTTTCTCAGTAACCACATAAATCTGTTGTTTTATATTGAATTTATTAAACTAAAATGTTAAGTTTGTTTTCACATGAACTTGTTTTCAAGTGATGTCCTTCCTATCCTGTACTTACATAATGATTTAAATATAACACAGGACTAAATTTAACTATGTTAAATATCATTTTCTCCTTGCAGCTTTTTGAGATCTTTGAACCTTAGTTCTGTTATCAGTCATATGTACTATTGCTTCTGTTTATATACAAATTTATACGTTTATATTATTTATCCATAAGTTTTATAGGTTTGCCTGAAATGTCTGCTTACAAAGGAAAAAAAAGTTTAATAGGACAGGATCAAATGTTATAGGATAGCATGACACTAGAGACCGCCTAGTGTCTTAATACTTGAACACACATATTTATTAACTTAATAATAAATGTCATCTGGGACTCATATTTTAAACACTCCCTTTTGAAGTATTTACTCTCTTCATACTATCTTTCCTCACAAGAAATTACTTTTTACCTTTTTGTACTTTTTCAAACTTTTTCACTTAATTTTAGGATTTTTCTTTCCATGAGATATTCCTGGATCTGCCTAAAGGCCAGACCTTATCACATCATAGGACAAAGACCTGGAAAAGACCTTAAAGTTCACTAAATACTTCCCTGCTTCCATAAAAATCACTGCATAAAAAACAATCTTTCTTTGTGTGAAGTAATTCAGTTGTCATTCACCCAACTCAGTGTGTGTTCTGCATTTTTGTCTCTTGTGTCATTCTTTTTTTTTTTCTTTCTCAGAGCCTACACTCCTTGGGGTAGTGACTGTCATTAATTTGGAGCAGCTGAAATTATTATATGGTGCCATGTATATTTAGAATACTTTGCTAAGTAACGATGATTCAGATTTGGTAATTAGTGCTCACAAAGATCACATAGTTTTGTGGATCAACCTTTACAATGCAAAAGATATTTCCTATAGGTAGAGATGTCTTAGTTTCTTTTAGAGGAAACTTTTCAGCCCTCTAGATTTTTTTTTCATTACTTAGATGAATTTCAGATGATGTCTCTCATTTATTTTTTTATGGCTTACCAAGAAAAGACAGGGTACTATCCTTTTTTTTTTAATGATTCCATGGACCTATTGTTAAATCACTGTTAAAACTTGAAGAATAACATCATATTCTTTCCACATGAAAAAAAGAACATATACTCAGAGATGGGAGGGATCTTAGAAGTCATCTAGTTCAAGTTCATTATTATACAAATGAGGAAGTTGTGGTCTATATAGATTGGATGATTTGTGAAAAATGACAAATGTAATCAATAACAGATCCAGGATTTAAACCAAGGTCCTCAAATTCCAAAGCAATTACTTTTCCCCCTATATGCTACTGTCTTCCTCAATTCCATTTGGTGTCTTCAGTTCTTAAAATGGTGAACTTTCGCTTATCTTTATTTTTCTTATTGAAGAAATCAGTCGGCATGAGGATTCATTGTATAGAATATTATCATCCAAATGGAGTTTTTACAATGATGAATGAAGTAATTCATCTAAGAATGTGAAAATAAGATTACTCTGGTAAAGTTTCAGGGGATGCTTTTAGATGGTGGCTACAAATAGCATATAAATATCATTAGCTTTATATATTTTAGTCTTTTTGCCAGGATTTTATCGAATTTTTAAAATTTTGCTATTTATTTTAACATTCTCTTTTTTAAGTTTTGGGTTCCAAATCCTCTCCCTTCCTCTATGCCCTCTCCCCAAACCATTGGGAAGACAAACAATATGATATCAATATGCCTGTAAAGTCATGCAAAACATATTTCTATATTAGCCAGGTTGCAAAAAAAAGCAAGAAAATCAAGTAAAAAAATATATCAATTTACATTCAGAGTTCAGTTTTCTCTCTGGAGAATCCTATTTTTTTTCATCCTAAATCCTTTGGTATTGTTGTGGATCACTGAATTAAATATAGCAGTTTAACATCCACAGTGGATCATCATACAATATTGTTGTTACCGTATATAATGTTCTCCTCGTTCTATTCAATTCACTCTGTAGCAATTCATTTATGTGTTCCTGTTTTTTTTAATTAAATCATATGCATAATTTCTTACAAGGCATTGGTATTTCATTACAATAAAATTCTATAACTTATAATCTGCTTTAAAAGCCCTACACACTAAAGGTAGAATTGGTAGGATGGCAGGGAGAGATCTGGGGAGATGTGAGGAAGACATTCTTATAGATATTAAATTTACTTTTATTTGAAAAATTCCAGAAACCTATAAACTATCTCTTTAAAAAAACTAATTATTCAATATTTTGTATTTTTTAAGTGTTTTATTATACTATGCCACTTAGATATTGATCCTTTCGGCCTGTGGCAGGATGATAGCCATTTTGGCTTTATAGAAGACAAAAAAGTGAACAGAAGAGGGAAGGCACTCAATAATTTATCCAGGATCTAACAGAAAGTTGTTCTAAGAAGTGGAATATAAGATCTAACATTCAAGTTTCTATGATATTATTTCTCAAAACAACATAATGCTGTTCTGATTCAGTAAATAGAGATCTGTAGAAAGAGGCCTCATGCTTGATGACTTTCTAAGCTTAAATCTTTCATTGTGACTCAAAATTGATTATACAATATTTTTGGATAAAGGTCCTTGGAAATTCTTAGCAATTCTTCTTTGTTTATTATGAGAAAAACACCAGCTGATGTAAATCTTTGTGATATCTACAGAACTGAAGTTGATAGACACGTCTAACCCTATTTATAAGATTTAGCAATTAAGCAACATTATATCACTCGCCCCCCAAAAAATTCTCACTAATGACATAAATATGTCGAAGTAACCAATTATATTCTGAGGAGCACATAAAAATAAACACAAGAAACAACAATAAAAAGCATTACCAGAAAATATGACAGTTCCACAGTTCTAGCTGTTGCATAACAAAAGTTTAATAGTTTAAAATCTGTTCTCCGCCCCCAACTAAAAAAAATTCTTAACATTTAATGCAAATTCTAATTTTCAACTTTGGAGAAAAACTATTCAGCAAATTGTAGATTTGTAATATAAAAGCAAAAGATGATTAAAACTATTATTATTAAAACTACACTTTTTATTTTCCACACCCATCCCCCAAACATCACATAATTGTCTCCTTTTTTTATTTACTAGCCCAGAAAACTTGAAAAGCTTATCAATCTAATGATGCCTCAAGTCTCTTATCTATACAATGGAGATAACACTTTCAGTTCAGAACTCACTCAATCTTATCATTGTAAGAAAAAAACCCCCACAATCCTATGAAGTAGATAGCACAATTTTAACTATAATGTTCATTTCAGAGATCAGGAAACTGGAATTTAGAGATATAAAGTTATTTTCCCAAGGCACCATAGTTAAATAAGTACTTAGGTAAGATTCAAACCCAAATCTGGGTTTGCTGTATTTCAAGCCTATCCCTTTTCCCACATTGCCATTCTGTTACTCTGTACCTAAAAATGTAAGTTAATAACAATAATGTTTCTACAGAGAAAATAACTGAACCATTGGGATAATTCATTCCCAGTAGGGCTAAGAGAGCAAAAAAGCAGTAATGAATGCAAGGTCACATGTGTCCATATGCCTAGGAATACATGAAAACAAAATTGTATATTCATAAGAATGGGATCTGATATCTAGCTCTATTTTTCCAACTTACACCAGAAAGCAGCCAAGCAAATAAACAGGGAATTCAATGGGAAAACCTCTTCTGAGCTCTAAGGCTAGACAACTCAAGGGTGGTCCTAGGGAGAACAGGACCCAGGCAAAGCTAGACCACAATTCTAGAATACCAAAAAGTAGGCAGACAATTAGAGATTTGGCCCTCCTCAGATTCCACTCCTGTTCTTCCCCTCCTCCCACTGAGAATTCGGTTACGTCTGTGAGATTGTTGCTACAGTATGGATAAAGAGGAAGAGGGACACATTTATAATGTATGTTTGCAGTTTTCTAAAGAAAATTGTGTGGGTAGAGTCCATTGTGCCAAGCAGATTTAAATGTGTGAAAGCATCAATGATTTTTTGATATTTAATAAGCATTATATAAATAAAAGCAGGAAAAGTCTCAATTTATTCCTTCTAGTGGTTAAAATGCCAGCAGGAGTTTGGCTGAGAAGGAAGACCTTGAAAGATGCGAGAGGTGGCAAATTTACACATGGGCAACAAACAGAAATTCATTATCGAAATTTAAGATGAACATTTTTAGGAAATGATTCAAGAGAAATATAATAATAATTGTAAACTTTCCCAAATGAGGAATGTTTTCCTTCAAATGGCAAAAAGATTCATATCATTCATAACCTTTTAAAAAACTTGGAACAATGATTTTTTAAAATGTTATAACATTTTATAATACCAAAGATGATATTTTAAAGATGTTAGATTTTTAGAAATGAGACCTCTGTAGTCATTTGTAGTAGGATTCAGAAATTATCTCAAAGGGCTTAGATTTGGTAACTTCTATTTTTCTTCATATGCATGATGAAAAGCAGATTTGTGTGTATGGGGAAGGATGAGACAATTAACTGCAAAATTTTGTTTATTTTTCCTTCCTTTTATTTTTGTAGTCATACACAGAAAAGGCAAAAACTTTGTCTTTAGTTCTTAAGCATATTGAAGCCAGATTTAGGTGTTTATTAATAACTTAACAGACTATTATAACCTCCCCTTCCCCCCAATCACCAGTAGAAAGTTCCTTAAAATTAGCAGCCAAAAATTTTGATATTCTGCTTAAGGCATAACCCAAATCAAGTTGTACCATTGTTTAAAAATTTTCAATAACTGTGTATTGTCTGTATAGGAAAATCCTGATATTCAAAGTCCTTCATGATGTAACCTCATATTATTTTCTTGCTTTATATCGCACTTCTCTTCTTGAAACATACTATAGGTTAGCCAAACTAGACTACCTTTCCCCTGAACACACTTTCATGCTACGATGTTCCTCTGCTTACAGCAAGAGCTGGCAACATATGGCTCTCCAGCCATATCTGGCTCTTTTGAGGGCCAGATATGGCTCTTTCTGCAGGAGCCATAAAGTCAAATTTTTTTCAGGCACTGTTACAGGAGCACACACTGTGAGCACTGTACGGCTCTCAAGAAATTACATTTTAAAAAATGTGGCGTTTGTGACTCTCATGACCAAAAAGGTTGCCGACCCCTGGCTTACAGTCACACCAGACTTTCTTCCTGGGATGTCTAACTACCCTCAGCCAACTGTACAAATTCTTCTTTTTTAAGAACTGACTCGAATATTACCTCTTCCATAACAGTTCCTGTGATCACAAAGCCCAAAGTGGTCTCCCTAAAGTAATACTATATATTGATTTATTTGATAGTTTCCATTTTCTCTGTCTCTGTCTCTGTCTCTGTCTCACTCTCTCTCACCATCATAACTATATTTATATATGTTTCATCTCCTCTATTAGAGTGTAAACTCTTTCATAACAAGAATGTGTGTCAGCCATCAATGTCCCCTCATAGAACATAGCATTTTGTCTTGTTCATAGTAGGTAGACAATAAATATTTGCTGAGAATATGCTGTAGGCAGGGAATTTAAAAATGGACTAATCTGCCTCAGAAGTATAAATACTTCATAAAAAAGAGAGGAAGGTTTTTTTTTTAAATTGGTCAAATGGTGAAAAAAGCTTGACATATATATATATATATATATATATAGATAGATAGATAGATAGATAGATAGATAGATATAGATAGATAGATAGATATAGCAAGGTTGAGTTAATTAGTATTCTCTTTTATATCTGAGTGAGGACATCAAAATTTAGCTTGTGTAGGAAATATGTACAGTATTTTAAAGTTGGCTCTTGAAGGTGGGAAGTCTGTTTTGTGTTTTAAAGAAAGCTAAAAAAGTTTCTTTAAATAAAAACCTAGTGTTAAGACTATTCTCGGAGCTTACTTGGTTTTAACCCCAACAGCAATTCACTTTATGCATTCAACTCACATTCAATACCAAAGCATAGAAAGTGTTTCAAAGGATCCATAGAAAGCAAACTAAAGTTAGATTCTTTCTTTCCTGTTACTAATGTGCCAGAGTTTGTAGTTGAGTCATAGATTTCTTTAGTTGGAAGATTTGAGATCACTTTGTCCAATCTCGTTATTCTAGGGATAAAGAAATTGAAGTCAGAGAGCTTAGGTGACTTGACAAAATGATTTTGTTAGTGGCTCAAATGAGATTAAAACATGGATTTTTTGGACTCTTTAGTCAATCATTTAAATAAACTAAATTATCTCTTTTTCTCAGAGTAAATCAGAGATTATGAATATAAAAATGGAAAGTTAAAGTGGAATGAGATTTTAGGGAAGTGATAGTTTTTGACTCATAAGTCATCATATAAATCAGGATGATTACTCATTGGGGAAGCTGTGAAGCAGATCCATCCTTGACTAGATTGCCTTTGAGGGCCATTGCAATTCTGAGATTCTAGGAGATAATGTCAGTCTCTACTACAAAGACCTTGATGTGTATCTCTAAATGGAGAATAATACCTGACCAAGTCTCTTCCATAAAATCATAGCTCACTAATGTTAGAAGGAATCCATTTGTGCTTAATGTTTCCTAATTCCACTTTGATTTAGTCATTGTAGACTTAGAGAAGAGAAAGTAAGAGATAAATTCTCAACTACTATAGGCAAAATGTTTTCAATGAGGACTCAGAACACATATATAGTTAATGAAAAATGTGAGGTGGACCCCAACAGATACCTTGCTTCTAAGGAAAAGAAAGGAAAGGAAAGGAGAAGAGAGGAGAAGAGAGGAGAGGAGAGGAGAGGAGAGGAGAGGAGAGGAGAGGAAAGGAGAGGAGAGGA
>NW_025365004.1:0-4757 GCF_016433145.1 Gracilinanus agilis | reverse complement strand
TGTGTGTGTGGAAGAAGGGAAGCTTCTCTTTACTAAGGCTATCACTTTCTTCTACTTCAAGTGATTATTAATAAATCTTATAAAAATATAACACTTGGAGTTTTTTTTAAATCTTTTAAAAAATTTTTAATCTTACGGTTCCAAGACAGAAGAGTGGTATGAGCCAGGGAGCTGAGGTTAAGTGACTTGCCTAGGGTCACACAGCTAGGAAGTGTCTAAGGCCAATTTAAACCTAGGATCTATTGACTCCAAGCTTTTACCCACTGAGGCACCTAACTGCTCCCTCCTTCCTTTAAAACGAATCTTCATGAATCTTTTTTAACCAAGAATCTATTCTGTGAAAAAAAGGCCTGAATTTAGGAGAAGATCAAACAACCATCTAAGACATCACATACATGGAGGGGAGTTGGGGGAGCAGAGCACCTCTATTCTTAATGTTCTTGCTCTGGAAGTCAAGAAACCTAATGGCCAGTGGCGTGACTTTGGGTAAGACACCTTCTCTCTCTTCTTCACTTATAAAGCAAGCAGATAATCTCTAAGGTCCCTTCCTGTTTTCTTTTAAACCCTTACCTTTTGTCTTAGAATCAATACTGTGTTTTGGTTTCAAGGCAGAAGAGCAGTAAGGGTAGGCAATGGCAGTTAAGTGACCTACCCAGGGTCACACAGCTAGGAAGTGTCTGAGGCCAGATTTGAACCCAGGACCTCACATCTCTGGGCCTGGTTTTCAATCCACTGAACCACCCTTTCAAATTTTTTAATGGGACATCCAGAATCTGGATTTTCTTCCACTTGTCAGTAACAGATGGAAGTCTTTCCATATACCTAAACTGGTCCATGATTTGGAATGAAGAGACTTCCTTGTCCCAGATTCTATATGTCTCAGCAGTCTCTGAACCCAGCAATATATTGAAAATCTCATCAAGTACAGAAACTGCAGCTGCCCAGAGAAGTGGATTTTGAAGAGATTGCTTTTTTCTGCAGATTTTTCTGCACCTTCTGTGTCCAAGACTTGATGGTACATTCTTCCCAAAGCCCCATCCCACTTCCACCAGTCAAGTTGCAGGATGCTGCCAGGTTCTTCCCGTTTCTTACCCAGGTCCCAGATGTATGACTCAAAGCTCATGTTTACATCTGCCCGTTGGAAATCCAGACAGGAATATGCCACAGCTAATTTTCGGTTTGCATCAGGGTGCCAGGACAGGTGGGTGGCTGTGCGTTTGATTTCATTTGGGTCCCTTTTGGAAAAAATAAAATCACATGCAAGATCAGATTCCTGTAGTGGGGAAGAGAGGAAAAAAAACCCCAAAACATCCTGCCAAGCATCAGGCTTTGGGGGTAAACTCTATGACTTTTCCTTCATCAAGGAAGAAGGGATGTTAAGTGTGTAATCTGGCTTTCACTCAAGTAGAGCCCTTGGCTCTCCTCCTGGTAGGTAGGTGGTATAAGTACAGTGTGTAGAGCTGTAAAGTCAGTCAAGAAGACCTGAGTTCAAATCTACCCTTGGACACTGAGGGTGTGACTGAGCAAATCACTTAACCTTCCTTTCTAGGTTTCATTTTTTCATAGTACAAGGATAAAAGCAACATCTACCTCCCAGGGTTGTTTCAAAGATCAAATAAGATAAAACTACATAACACAAGTAAAGAATGTTGCAAACCTCAACATATTGTATAAATGCCACTTATTATTATTGTTGTTATTATTTTTATGATTACCTATTTCCACAAAGGCCTCAGATCATATCTATCCATGGCACTTATGAGCAAGGATATGTCTATTTAGACAACCCACTGGGACACACAGGGATTACAGGAATTAAAACAAACTGGAGATTTTTATCAGGGTAAGACTATAAGGAGGCTGAGCTTCTGCTGGTCATTACCCCTCGTAGCCTGGCATACTATGTGCACGGGATCAAATCACTTGGCAACCAGCCTTATCCAAGGGCCAGAAACCTCCTTCTAAATGAACAGGGAAGCCCATTCTACCCAATTTATTGAGCTGTTTAGGAGTGGTGACTAAGCGCTATAAAGTAGTTGGAAGACCATTATAATTCATTTTTTAATTCAGAATTTCCACAGCACTTTGAATGTTATCCAAATGCTTTTTTATGATCGATTATAAACTTGGTACTTTGGTGTACGGAATCCAGGAAAATGCAGACTGGTCTAGGTAGAGGTCTCCTGGCCTTGGAATTTCTGATCCCAGCTCCATTAGAGATTTCAATTACAAGGTATTTCAACCAATTAATTCAGGTTTAACAGGTCCAGACTTCTAAAGTCTGCAAGACCTAAGGCTGTGCCAACAATAAAGAGACTGGGAATGAACACAGAATTTCATAAAAACTTTTCTTCCATGAAATAACAAAATTATTTGCAGGCATAGTTCAATAATTATCTTTATGCAGATGACTCTTAGATCTATTTGTCCAATACTATATAATCTCTTTCCCAGCCTCTAGTCATAAATATCTATCTGCATATTAGACATCTCAAACTAGATTCCTATAACTACAATATTCCTTGTTGCTTTCACACTGTAAATTTATTTTAAAAATCAAGTTTACAATCATATTTCCAAGAAGAATGTATTTACGGTATTTTAATTTTTTTCTTATAGATTTGAACATGAACATGAATGCTTCAATATATGAAAGACAAAAAGATCAAATCCTATACAGATATCTTTTCTGTATCATATATCTTATGATCTCATTATCTTTCTTTCCCTTCCTTCTTTCTTTCTCTTTCTTTCCCCTTCCTCCCTCCCTCCCTCTTTCTCTCTTTTTCTTCCTTCCTTCCTTCCTTCCTTTCTTTCTGTCTTTCTTTCTTTCCTTCTTTCTTGAAATGGGTTAGGCAAATGGGATTAAGTGACACACTATTAGGAACTGTCTAAGGCCAGATTTGAACTCAGGTCTTGCTGACTCCAGACAGTACTCTATCTATCCACTGCACCACCCAGCTGTCCTTCAGATGCTTCCTATCTATATGGGGACTTCCTTGAATATCATTTTTCTCAAAATTGGGTTAATACCTACCTCACAGGGTTGTGCGGGTCAAATAAGATAACTTCTGTGAAGTATTCTGTAAGTTCTTAAGTGCTATATATATTTCAGTTCTTATTGTTACAGATAGGAAACAAAAGCTCAGAAAGGTTGTGACTTGACCGAGGTCACATATATGATGACAAAAATAGGATTTGAACCCAGGTTCATATGCTACAAATCTAGCACCCTTTCCACAGCTCCACACACCTTCCCCAAACTAGGTCACCAGAGCTTTCAAGGATTCCAGAAAGCCTTTTCCAGGACTCTTGAATAAGTTCCAAGATGAGAGTACACTCTCCTCCCAAGTATTTATGTCCTTACTTACTTGCCATTTTGTTAATAAAGCTGACTTCACAGAATGAGAAGGGACCTTAGAACTGATTTAATCCAGGGACTTATTTAATCTGGGGCCCATGAGCTTTGGGGTTTTTTATTTTCTCATTTTTTTTTGTAATTGTATTTCAATACAATTGGTTTCCTTTGGCATCCTATGTTATTTAATGCATTTATGAATATCCTTCTCATATGGGATTGATGGGCTTTTCATCAGATTGTCAAAGGGGTTCATGGCATTAAAAGGGTTTTAAAAAACCCTCAAATCTAGGAAAGAGGAGGAAACTGAGGCCAAGTGTCACTTGGTGTGTCACTTAAGTGATTTGTCACACAGCTAGGAAATGTCTGAGGCCAGATTTGAACTGAGGAAGACGAGTCCTCCTGATACCAGGTCTGGCGTTCTATCTATTGTACCACATACTTGCCCCTAAGATCTGAGTTAAAATCCTGCCTCAAGACATTTAAATGGTTATATGACCCTCAGCAATCATTTCATCTCTCTGGGCCTCAACTTCCTCCTCTGTACAATGAGGAGATTAGACTCAACAGCTTCTAAGGTCCCTCCTAGCTCTAAATCCTGTACCACATAGCTCTGACTTTCTAGGGCTCCCTATTCATCGGGAGCATCTTGTCCCTAAAGTGGAAGTGAGGCGAAGTCCAGGATTGAGCAGAGACCTGGCCCAGCTCTGGATGATACCTGAAGACGTTGATAGTTTTAGCTGAAAGAGGCTCATCAGACACTTCGAATTCATCTTCTTCATCAAAATACTCCCCATAAATGTTAATGGCATTGTTCTGTTTGATGCAATGCTCCATCACCTGGGACACAGAAGAAAATCACGGCCCTGGTTCTTTTCTGCTGCTCAGATTTTGAATAGCAAAGAATCTAGAGTAAAGGAGTGAAGCTGAGGGGTGGGAATGGAGGGGGATGGTTTTATAGTCAGGATTGGTCAGAAAACTATTATTGTCTTTCACACTATGGAGGTCTTCCAGCTGACAAGAAATGAACAAATAAGGAAGAGGGAAGGGCCAAGAGCCCCACTTCAAATCATTATGCATTTCTTCCCTTCCTCCAGCTTCTCCCTTTCCTTCTTCCCTCTCTCCCTCCCTCTCTCTCTTCCTTCCTTCTTCCCTTTCTTCTTTATCTCCCTCCCTTTTCCTCCTCCCTTCTTGCCTCCCTTCCTCCCTTTCCTTCCTTTCCTCTCTCTTTCCTTCCTACCTCTCTTCCCTCCTTTCCTTCTTTATCTCCAATCCTTTTTCTTCTTTCCGTCCTTGTCTCCCTCCTCTCTTTCCTTCCTTCTTTCCTCCCCTCCACCTTATTCCTCCTCCTTCCTTCTTTCTTTCCTTCTTCCTTCCTCTCTTCTTTATCTCCTTCCCT
>NW_025365003.1:0-5275 GCF_016433145.1 Gracilinanus agilis | reverse complement strand
GGGCTGGCCCACAATTCAGGAGACTCGGGGGACGGGGTAAGGTAGGGGTGCTCGCTGGGCACCCGCAGAAAGTGTTTCGAGGGGCTGCCTCGGGCGGGAGGCACGGGACCAGCGGGTGCTGGGTACTCCTCGGCCGTTCCACCTGGTGGGAAGTACTGGGGTGGGGGCTCCTTGGGGGAGACGGGGGTCCCGGGTACCAAGATCTGGGGGCCCGGGGCCAGCGGCAGGGGCCCAGGCAGTAAGAAAGAAGGGCCCGGCGGGGCCAAACTCGGGTGGGTGGCCCCGGGGGTTGGCGGGGGCAGACGGGCCCAGTCGAAGGGCACCGCCACAGGGCTCACCAGACCCAGGTTCACCACGCAGCCCCCCGGGGGCCGTCCCAGAGCCCCCCTCCCTGTCCCACCCAACTGAGCCAGCGACACGGTGGCCGCATAGGGCCCATCCAAGGGGAAGCCGCCGGGGGAGGCGGGAGTCCCCCCAAAAGGCCGCGGTGAGTCCAGAGAGTCTACGGGTGACAGAGTCACGGAGCTTTCTAGCAGGGGGCCCGGGCAGGCCAGCGTCAGCTTCTTGGTACGGCCCTTAGCCCCGCCGGCCCCCGGACCGCCCTTTCCTGGGGGCCGCCGGCTCTTCTTGCCGCCGCTCCCCGAAGGCGCGGGCTTGAGGCCCGGCAGGAAGGCGCCGGGCGGGCAGAGCAGCGGGGCCAGCCCGTGGGCACCCGGGGGGCTCCGGGCGGTGTTGTGCTCCTCGAGCAGACGGACGATGTCCTGGTGCAGCCGTTCGTGGGCCACGTCTCGGGGCAGCCGATCCAGGTGATCCGTGATCTCTCGGTTGGCGAAGTGGTCCAAGAGAACCTTGGCCGCCTCATAGCTGCCCTCCCGGGCGGCCAGGAACAGTGGCGTCTCCTCCTGCAGGGAGGGGAGGAGCCACGAAGGTGAGGGGAGGAGTCAAGAAAGGGAGGGGGGCTCCCCGAGAGCAGGAGGGGGCGAGGGGTAAAGGAGCGAGAGCGGGAGGCGGGCGGGAGGACGAGGAGCCTCACCTTACTGTCCTGCATGTCCTTGTTGGCCCCGTTCTTGAGCAGGGCGACCGTGGCTTCCACGTTGTTGACCGCCGCAGCCCAGTGCAAGGCCGATTTACCTGAAGAGACAGGAGCGAGTGCAGGAGGCTAAGTCCAAAGCCAGCATTCGAGGAAGGGGATTGAGGGGAGGCTCCAGGCCTGACCTCTTGACCTTAGGAGTTGGGGGAAAGGGAAGCCCTACATATACCTGAGGGGAGTAATTGGGGCGGGGTGTAAAGTGACTTGTCCAGGGTCACACGGCTAGAAAACAATGTGTAGTTTAGAAAAAAATCTTGAACCCTTGGACTCCATCTCCCAGAACTCTTCCCCTGTCCCAAAATTCCTCCTTCCCTTTTCGTTTACGCGCATCTTTACGTTACTGTTTGTATAGCTTTGTAAGCTCCTCCCTCGCTCTGTGGCTGTGGTTTGCTCCCTCTGGACTCCAGCCTTTTAGTTTCCCTTTTTACTTCAAGTTAAATTTAATAAATCTGATTAAATATAATACTTGGAGTATTTTTGGATATTAATTTTTTAATCCATCTGAGGTCACATTTGAACCCAGGTCCTCCAAAGAATGCTCTCCACCTCCAGAAAAAGAACTGTTGCATTCAGAATGCAGATGAAAGCATACAATTTGGGGGTTTGGGTTTCATATGATTATTCTCTTACAAAAATGAACAATGTGGAAATAATATTTTGCATGATGATACGTGTAAAACCCAGATCGAATTGCTTGCCAGCTCCAGGAAGGGGAAGGGAAGAGGGGGAGACAATCTGGATCATATAACTTTGGAAAACTTGGGTGGAAAGTTGTTATTACGTGTAATTAGCAATAAATAAGTAAAGGAATGAATGAACCCAGGTCCTCCCGACTCCAGACCTGGTGCTCTGTCCACTAGGCTACCCAGCGGCTCCCAATTTCACATCTTTTTTTTTTCCCCTATGGTTACATGATTCTTGTTGTCTCCATCCCCTCTTCCCTCCCCCATACCGGAGGGGACAAGCAATTCCACCAATTATCACTCAAATCCTATTTCCACACCAATTTCACACCATCTTGAGTGTCTTCCTTAGCACTAAGCACTGAACACTGCAGTTAAGTCCTTAATAAATAGTTGTTGAAAACCTATGTTTGGTGTGAAATTTCCACAGATACCTATGCAGCTAGTGGACCAAGAGCCAGTCTCAGTCAGGCAGTCCTGGATTCAAGTCCTGCCTCTGAGACTCCCTACTGTGTGAGCTAGGCAAGTCACTTCAGCTCTTCGTGCCCCAGGACACTCCTTAAGAGACATAGAACAGTTGCCCATACTCAGTGGCCCAGGGAATTTTTTACTGGAAGTTCCTGTTATCAGTGAACTCACAAGTGGATCTGGACTAAAAAAATCCCTCAAAACTACACGTCTTTCCTTTTCAAAGAGATCTCGTTTTAGGGATTTAAGTTATAATGGGGAAAATCTATGCTCAGAATAATCTGGTACATTTAATAAATTTGGATGTTGTAAAACTATATCAATAGGATCCTGGAAGACCCAGTGAGGGCCCAAGGGCCCATGAGCTCTCAGAAAATATCTGAAGAAATAATAATAATAATAATAACTAGTATTTACATGGCATTTTAAGGCAGGGCTTTATAAACATTCTCATTTGATTCCTCACAATAACCCTAAAGGGTAAGGGCTATTTTTATTCTCAATTTACAGAGGAAACAGGTTCAGAGAGAGGTTACTTAACTTGTCCTGAGTCACACAGCTAGTAAATGCCTGAGGCTGGATTTGAACTCAGGTCAACCATTCTGGCCACTGTGCTACCTAGCTGACTCAAATAAGCATGCACAGACCAACAGTTCAATTGGTCACCTCTAAACAGTCAATGGCCCATGGGCTAGGGAGATTTTTTTTTTAATATGAGAATTTGTGGGGGCAGCTAGGTTGCTCAGTGTAAGGTACCAGGCCTAGAGACAAGAGGTCCTGGGTTCAAATGTGATCTCAGACACTTCCTCGCTATGTGACCCTGGGTAAGTCACTTAACCCCAGTTACCTAGCCCTTACTGCTCTTCTTCCTTGGAACCAATACTTAATATCAATTCCAGGATGGATAGTATTTTTACAAAAAAAAAAAACCCAAATGGGGTAACAGAGTCAAATACCACTGAAACGACTGAACAAAAAAATTGCTTAATGGGTGAATCCAATGGTTCAAAACATCCTAAGGGGGGATGAGAAGCCCTCGAGAATGAAATTCTGAAGGGAAAGTGATTGGGAAAAGGAAAAGGGGCAGCTCTTGAGGCTGATGTGAACTGTCCAGAGGAATGTGCCTTAGACATAGAATACCTCAATTTCAGAAAAACCTACATATGCCATCCTTGAGCACGTGTGCTAGGATGCAGAGGGACCCCAAGAACTGGCCCCTCGAGAATCAATCAAAGCACCGGCTTAGCTTTAATTAGGGGAAGAGAACGACGTAATGGTCAGAGTAGGGGAGAGATGTTGGCTGTCTACACATATCTGAAGGTCTGTCATGAGGAAGAGTATAGACTTGTTCTACTTGACCCCAGAAATGGAATAATGGGGGAAGTTACAAGGAAATAGATTTGGTTTGACATGAGGAAACGTTTCCTAACAAATTCAGCCAGCCTCAAATAGGATGGGCTGCCCTCAGAAGCAATGGGTCTGTCTAAGGGTATTCAAAGAAAGTTGACTATATAAGCATGTGTTGTAACAGTGATGTTCAAATTCAAATGACAATGGAGCCCCTAAACCGTGGCCACAAGGATCCATATGGGCTGCACACTGACTTCGTTTTAAAATGTAATGTTATAGGGGCAGTTAGGTGGCTCAGTGGATAGAGCTGGGCCTGGAGATGGAAAGTCCTGGGTCCAAATCTGGTCTCGGATACTAGCTGTGTGACCCTGGGCAAGTCACTTAACCCCTACCCCACCCAATTGCCTAGCCCTTACTGCTCTCCTGCTTTGGAACTGATACTTAGTATTGAGTCTAAGATGGGAAGGGAGGGGTTTTCAAATAAATAAAATATTTTTATTTATTCTGTTAAATATATGTCCCAATTCTAGTTTCATTTGGTTCTGGCCACACTCAGAAGTATCTAATGGCTTCGTGTTTGACAGCTCTGTTATAGAATGGCAGGGGTTGGACAGTAGAGACCCAGGCAGCCAGATGTACAGACAGACAGAGGTAGAAAAACATATATAAAGAGATAAATCATGGGGGCAGCTGGGTAGCTCACTGGATTGAGAGCCAGGCCTAGAGATGGGAGGTCCTAGGTTCAAATCTGGCCTCAGACACTTTCCAGCTGAGTGACCCTGGGCAAGTCACTTCACTCCCATTGCCTAGTCCTTACCTCTCTTCTGCCTTGGAACCAATGCACAGTATTGACTCAAAGACAGAAGGTAAGGGTTTAAAAAAAAAAAGAGAGAGATAAATCTTTGCCTAAATAATAGGTAGGTACAGATAAATACAGAGGGAGAGGGATAGATAAATATAGGTATTTAGACAGATAACAGGAAAGTTAAAGTAGATGATTAGATTAAAAAATCGAACCGGTAGATAGATACACAGACATACAGACAGTCAGACATTTAGATATTTAGCTTCTGAGATTCCCCAGAGGTAATGAAGTACAGTAGAAAGATGACTGAGTCAATTGATCTTGGTGGGGATGGAGGCATGGGGAGAGCAGCTAAGTAGCACAGTAAATAGAGCACCAGGCCTGGAGTCAAATCTGGCCTCAGACACTTCCTAGCTGTGTGACCCTGGGCAAGTCACTTGACTTCCAGTTCCCTAACCCTTGCTACTCTTCTGTTTTAGAACTGATACTAAGACAGAAGTTAAGGAGTTTTAAAATTAAAAGAAGAAGAAGTGGCCTCTAGTAAGTCATTTAACCTATAATTGGCTTCAGTTCCCTCATCTGAAAACTGAAGAGAATGAACTAGATGACTTCCAAGAACACCTCAGGCTCCTAAGTCTCTGTGTGGCCCTGATGCCCTCTTCTTACGTTTAAATCTGGGCTCAGACCTTGTATAAATGGAGATATTGAACTTTGGACTTCATCCCCCAGAAGTCCCTTAGTATTTCCCAAAATTCCCTTTAACCACTCCTGTGCCTTCAAGTTTGTGTGGTCACATTATTATTTTATGAGTTCTATAGTATCTCCCGCTTTCTCTCTTCTTCACAAGCGTGGCTAAAGTTAGTTTAGCACCTTTTCACT
>NW_025365002.1:0-2865 GCF_016433145.1 Gracilinanus agilis | reverse complement strand
GAGGCCAGATTTGAACCTAGGACCTCCTGTCTCTAGTCCTAGCTCTCAATCCACTGAGCTACCCAGCTGCCCCCTTAGAATTGATATTCAAGAAAGGAAGAAACAAAGAAAATGCCTGCTAAATTGAGATTTGACTTCTTGGTCCAACCTATACCATTAGGCCAAGTATTTTGGCATATTCTAGGGCACTTCTGGCACTCCTTGTCCTTATATTGAGAAAAACAGGAATGAGCAATGTGGGTATATACCCATACTATCATCTATGTAAACTCTTGTAGGTAGACAGGCTCAGGTATTGGTTGTTTTTTTTGGGGGGGGGGTTAAAGAGACCCCCTCTAAAAATTTATCCCCTCAAAATCCAGTCTGTTGATGTTTGAAATTTTACCACTAGATTTGATTCCTTTGGCTTAAAGAATTGATCCTCATTAATAGGGAAATATGACTGAATGAGAACATGACTGTTATTTCCTTAGTGTGGAGTTTATCAGGTTCAGAACTGGTTTTTATAATGGGGAGGTGGGGCAGGTCCTGAGGGGAGGAGGGAGAAGAGAAATAGAGAAGAAGGATTCTTTTTTCTCTAGGAGGTAAGAAGGGAGGAAGTAAGCTAGAAGAGGTAAGAACACAATGTTTAAGAGAAACTTCTCTAATTTTACAATCCTGCCTGGATCCAGTTCCATCCCAGCTTCTGCAAGATCAGAGTTCAGAGCTGGCTCTGACAGGCTCTGGATGCTGTCTGTGGAGAGCTCTGAACACCAAGTTTTCTCCAGCTATCCTTGCCAGATACCAGTAGGAGCCAGACTTTGGGTCTTCCCCACCTCCCGCTTATGGGCCCCAACTACATCCCTGTGTCCTGTCACCAGGTCTTCCTCTCCACCCCCCAGCACTACTGACTAACATCCTAGCCATCTACAGTGTCTCTCTACTTGGGATATCCCAGAAGAAAAGGCTTGCAGTAGGATCCTTGAGTGGCTGGTCATCCCCTCTGACGCTGGCCGCCATATTGTGGACCCTTTAAGAGCCAAAGACATCCAAGGTCAGTAACGATGACCTTGTCCTGTGCTGAGCAAGCCAGTTTACCTATGCAAGGACTGAAGAAATTTCTGCTCTAATCCCAGAGAATCCAGCCCCACAGAGGTGCTATGGTGAGAATAAGTAAAGATGCAAAAAAATGAACAATAAAACCATGGAGGTGCTACGGTGGGAATAAGTAAAGACACAAAAATGAATAATAAAAACCAAGAATCAGATCAACTCTCATGCCTGGGATATCGAAGGTGCCATTTTCTCTGAAAGCAATGAGATGGAGTTAATGGTCTTCCTTCCAGGCTCATGAGAATAAGTCATTCAGAGATGAAAGAAAACAGCCTTCCTCTTCCTGGATGTCCCAACCTCACTTTGGCTTTTCTCATGTTACCTCATATTTCAGACTCTGTTTGACTTTCTGGCTGTCCCAGGACAGATCGAGATGCTCGCTGAACACCCCTGCAGTCTGAGTGACAGAGCCACAGGCCTTGAGATTGCCCAGGGTCAGGAATTTCTGGAGCTAATCAAGAGAAAAGCATCAGTATTAATGATTTCTGGGAAAAAAAGGATATTTTTCTCTTCAGGATGCAAATTAAGTGATCGTGCTTCAGTGCTATTTTCAGAGTATAATAAAATACAGCCCTATTCAGAGAGAAAAGGATAGACTGGTTGGCTGTCTTCTATTTATCCTGTCTATATCACGTTTGTACATTCTTTTTTACATACAACAACAATAATAATAGTCAACATTTATATAGTACTTATTATGTGCCAGACACTATATTATGTACTTTATAATTTTATCTTCTTTGATCCTCAGCAGAACTCTGGGAGGTAGGTGCTATTATTATCCTGAGTTTACAGATGAGGAAACTAAAATAAACAGAGATTAAGTGACTAGCCCAGGGTTGTTGTTTTTCTTGTTTGAACTCAGGTCTTCTTGTTTAGCAGGCAGCGAGGTGGCACAGTGTATAAAGTGTCAGACATGAAGTCAGGAAGACTCAACTTTCTGAGTTCAAATGTGGTCTCAGACACTTACTGGCTGTGTGACCCTATGCAAGTCACTTAGCCCTGCTTGCCTTAGTTTCCTCATCTGTAAAATGATCTGGAGAAGGAAATGGCAAACTATACTAGTATCTT
Source organism: Gracilinanus agilis (assembly GCF_016433145.1). Classification (NCBI taxonomy): domain Eukaryota; kingdom Metazoa; phylum Chordata; class Mammalia; order Didelphimorphia; family Didelphidae; genus Gracilinanus; species Gracilinanus agilis. The sequence continues at coordinate 702 of NW_025365002.1, read as the reverse complement.
TGCCAAGAGAACCCCAAATAGAGTGCTAAAGAATCAGACCTAACTGAAGCCACCAAACAACTTTTTTTTATTTAGTGAACTCTTTGAGCAAGGGCTGAATATGGGTTTGGTTTTATTTCACCTTTTTTTGTATCCCCATGCACAATGTGCTATGCACACACAGCAGGTCCTTAATAAATGCTTATTGACTTGATCTTGATATCTCTTCATGTTCTAAAAATTCAGTCTGGTCATAGAACCTAAATTTTAATCCCAAAAGCTAGTTAGCAAACAGAATACTCCTTGGTAGCCACAGATTAACATAAAAAAATTCCTCTAGTTTGAACCTGACACAGAATTCACTTTCTTTTTGCCCTCTTTCTATCAGGAAGGCCTTGCATTTGTGCCAGAGAAAATGGGCAATAAGTGCATTTGGTTAGCACCATAGTCAAGGCCTTTATGAGGTCCATGGATAGCCAATTAAAATTATTTATCAAGCACTTGTTATACGGGAGGTTCTGTCCTAGATGTTAAGGATACAAAGATTTTTCTTTTTTTTCCTTTTTTTCTACCATTTTTCTTCCTTCCTTACCTTCTCTCTCTCTTATTCTTTTCCTTCTCTTCTTTTTCCTTTTTTCATTTTCTTCCCTTCTTTTTCTTTTTCTTTCTTTTTTCTACCATTTTTCTTCCTTCCTTCCTTCCTTCCTTCCTTCCTTCCTTCCT
>NW_025365001.1:0-1334 GCF_016433145.1 Gracilinanus agilis | reverse complement strand
AATCAGTCCTAACTCCATTGATGTAAGGATTGTTGGACTTGGTTTCAGAAAACAAGGATTTAAGTCTTGATTCTACCACTTTCCATCTATAGGACCTTGGGCAAGTCATTTAACCTCCATGAGCCTCCATTTATTAAATAATATCTACCCTAAAGCTAATAATAATAATAAATAATGATGATGATATTAAGATAATAACATCTATCCTAATGGCCTTATAGTACTGTGAGGAGCAATTGGAATGATGGTTGTGGACTTCTGGTAATAGTAAAGTATTATATGTCAGTTATTAATATCACTCAATGAAAGAGAATATCTTAGAATCACAGTTTCGTAGTACCCCAGAGTTATCAGTATGAAATCTACCAAGATTGAATCATATTTATATTATCCCCCAAAGTGTTCATCCAATCTCTGCTTATAGAACTCTAGATGTAGAAAACTCATTACATCCCAAGGCAGCCCATTTATCTTAGCCATAAACAGGTTGAACCCCTTTTTTTATTTAAAAAAATTTTTATTGAAAATTTTTATTTAATTAATTGATTTAGAATATTTTTCCATGGTTTACATGATTCATGTTCTTTCCCTCCCCTCCACCCCACCCCCCACCCCTGTAACCAACAAGTAATTCCACTGGGTTTTACATATGCAGTTTGGACCCCTTTAATAGAATATAAGTTCCTTTAGGACAAGGACTATCTGAAAAAGAATTTTTTTAAGGAATAGGTATGATGCAAGATCATAGTAATATGTAATAGTGATGAAAGTGATAGTTATAATCAAATCATAATGTAAGATCAGGATAAGGGAGGGAGTGGACCTTTCTACAAAAATCATTGCTCACAAAGATGGCATTTTGCACTAGGGATAGGAGCAGGTCATGGCAACCACCACCTCTGGGAGCATTTGAAGGTGGAATGACTATAGCCTAGTGAAGGAGGAGATGTAGTTCTAAATTGTCTTCTCTACTTTTAGGCAGCTGGCCAGGTCCTTTGACTCTGAAACCAACTCTGAGAAACTGTAGGAATATTGTACAAATTAAATGTCATAAACTAGTATTAATATAGGTTCTATTGAATCTGGAAAGAAATTTCCAGTGGCTCTCGGTTACCTCTAAGATAAAATATAATCTCCTCTATATGGCATTTAAAGTCTTTCATGACCTGGTTCTTCCTTGTCTTTCCAAACTTTTTATACATTACTCTCCTCCTCCTCCTCCTCTTCTTCCTCCTTCTCTTGCTCCTCCTCCTCCTCCTCCTCTTCTTCCTCCTCTTCTTTCTCCTCCTCCTCCTCTTCTTTCTTCTCCTCCTCCTTCTCCTCCTCTTCTTCCT
>NW_025365000.1:0-11411 GCF_016433145.1 Gracilinanus agilis | reverse complement strand
TGTTGTAGGACTTCAGGGCAATTTTGCTGAATTATTTCTGTTAGTATAGAGTCCAGGTTTTTATTAATTTCTGGTTTTTCTGGAAGACCAATTATTCTCAAATTGTCTCTTCTAGACCGGTTTTCTTGGTCTGTCACTCTCTCATTGAGATATTTCATGTTTCCTTCTATTTTTTCAGTCTTTTGGCTTTGTTTTGTTTGTTCTTGTTGTCTTGAGAGATCATTAGTTTCTACTTGCTCAATTCTAGCCTTTAGGGATTGATTTTCGGCCATAATCCTCTGGTAATCGGCCATAATCTTTTGGTTTTTGGCCATAATCTTCTTGTTTTCGGCCATAATCTTCTGGTATTCCTTTTCAATCTGGTCATTTCTTGTGTTCAATTTGCTTATCAGTTCATTTGGTTTCTGAGCCTCACTTTCCAGTTGCAAGATTCTACCTTTTAAGCTGTTATTTTCTTGCCAGATCTCTTCCATTTTCCTCAAAATCTCAGATTTGAACTCTTCCATAGCTTGTGAGGAGTTTTCCTTATTTGGGGAGGGTCTGGATGGTTGTTTGTTCTCCTCCTCTGTTTGCTCGGTTGTCTGTATTTTCTCTGTGTAGAAGCTGTAGAGTGTTAAAGACTTCTTTTTTTTGTTATTATTCTTTCTCTTCTGAATTTCCTGTAACTGGTTAGCCATCATTAGCCCAGCAGCTTCTCAGGTTTATCCTCGCTCTCAGTGTCTGTCTGAGATCTATTGGCTCCTGAGGACTGAGTTCTAGTTTTTTCCAAGGTCAAGCCCCCTGGTGGATTCCCTTGCTTGAACCTCTGCAGGAGGTTTCTTTACAAGTCTCAGGGAGCTACTTCCACAGTCGTATACCCGTCTGCACTGGTTCCCCACTTAGGCTTTAGTTCCTGGTTGTGTTTGCCTCCACCCACGCCTCTGCTTAGCCCGCGCTCAGCTCCCAGCGTCCGCTCCCGCGCGCGCGCGCTCAGATTTCGCGTGCGTTCTTGACTTAATGGGGTCCTAAATCTTGCTGCTCTCAGGAACAGGTCCCGGAGCTGCTGATGACTCGATGGGTGCCCCAAACTTGCTCTATTTCTTTTTAGCTGGCTTCGGCGCTATAGGTGTTGTGTGTGGAGGGGGTGGGGGTGGGGCGGTTGCTCAGCTCGCCCTTGAGTGAGAGCCCTTTTTAGCTTGGAAATGTCTCGATTCCACGTACCTTCCATGCTGTGCCCTGTTGTGGGGTTCCTCCGTTCGTCTGGACTTGTTTTTATGTCCCCTTGAGGAGTTTTGTGTGTTTCGGTCAGGAGAGGTTTAGAGCTGCTTCTTACTCTGCCGCCATCTTAACCCGGAACCTCCACCATTCTACTTCTTAAGAATTTGTATAGATCATTTTGATTTCCTTTTTCTTATTCTATTTAATTCAATGAGCCTCTGGAGTCCATAGGTGAATATAATTTCACTTTAAAAAGTTGAGGGTAACTATTCCTATCTAATTATTTGTTAAGACCAGTCTTAGTGTAGAAGAAAAGATGATATGGCATACTTGATATCTGTACCTAAATATATGGGGCCCTATGGCTATAAAACACCACATAAACCTTCATTTATGGTTGCTCTATCAGGTGGGTTTTACATAATGGTTTTTCCTCTGATTACAAAAGAGAGTTCAGTGGTATACAAAGACATTTTTATATTTTAATTATAAGATCATCAGTAAATTTTTTATGTTTATGTGTGTTTAGGATTTTGAAAATAAGGAGATGAAGTTTCATCTCATTCAGTTAATATGTGAAATTGAATGCTGTTTATAGATTTTTGGCTATCCATTGTTGTCTTGATAAATGTATAGAGATACCTAATGTAACTAAGGGGTATAAAGGATACAACTCTGGACAGAGTCAGGAAGACCTGAGTTCAAGTCTGACCTCAGACATTTACAAGCTATTTGATTTGGGGCAAATCACTTTAAAAAACTCTGCTTACTTCAGTCTTTTTATCTGTAAAATGGAGATAATTATAACACCTATCTTTCAGGTTTGTTGTGAGGATAAAATGACAATAAAGACAGTTATTTCATTAGGTAAAGTCGCATTAAACAAATGTGACTTTAAATAAAGAATCAAAATTACATTATTGATTGCTAATGTCAGATAGATGAGGGGGGAAAAGGGAGCCACTGTCTAAACATTACTTGATATCTTCATATAAGAAAAAAAAGCATGCAGCTTACTACCAGTAATAAAATCTATGCAGATGGTGGAGAAAAGGCAACATACTGCACACCAATGTTAACTTTACCGCATATTATATCTGTACATATTATGTATTATATATACTATATATTACTATGCATACTTTATAATTAACTTTGCTTTTCATAATGCTTGTTATCATAATAAAATATTTAATATGTCTTCATTTTAGTACATTTTATGACTTGCTTAAAGTTTTTTGGGGTATATCTTTGTTATATAAGCTAAGTGAAGTAGGTTAGTAGCAGTAAATTCACATTATTTAAAAATCACTTTACATAGAAGACAGAGAAATGGTCCACTTATATGAAATGAGAACTGTCTATAATTGTTAAGGGTATAGCACATAGTAAGAATTATAAAATGTTAGTCACACACCATTGACATAATTATGAAAGATTTTCTAGGGAAGATGCAGAAAATATTTGTATATCCTCTACAAAGAAAAAACATCAAACAAGTAAAAGCAACAAATATGATTCAAAGTCTAGCTCTTTATCCATTGTGCCACCAGTTGCCTCAAGTAGAACTACAATATAGTCTCATCTTAAAGAAAAAGCATACTCTAAATCAACAGCACATTTCTATTTTAATGATTTTTTTAATATTTAGCAGAAATGTATTTTCATGCTTTTTCATTCTTCATTTAGGTACTGGGGAAAATAGAAACAACTTTATTGTTTCTAATGATCAAGGTTTTTTTACCATTTTTTATTGTCAGGCAAAGCATACTTCTATATTGGTCATTATATATAACCAAAGCACCAAAATAAAACCAAAGATACTCTGATGTAAAAGACAACTCCAACAGTTCTTCATCTGGAGGTAGATAGCATTCCCTATCATGTCCTTCAGGATTGTCCCTGATCATTGCATTGCTGAGAGCAGCCAAGTTTCCACTGATAATCATTGTCTAATATTGCTACTATTGTGTACAATGGAGAAACAAAATTCTACATACTAACTGATAAAAAAAATCTCTCATTTGCTATATATAAAAGTATGTCTCATTCAGAACCTTAAAATCCATCACCACTCTATCAGGATAAGGATTGCATGTTTCATCATTGATCTCTAATAATGAATGATTATTATATTGATCATAGTTCATATAACTTTCAAAATGGTTTTTCTTTACAATGTTGTATAAATTGTTTTCCTGGTCTCCTCAGTTCAACATTTACCAATTCATAAAATTTTTCAAAGTTGTTTTTATAAAATATGTCATACTATAAAATTGTTCTTGTTCTGTTTACTTTACTCTGCATTAATTCTATCATCTTTCTATCTTTTTGAAATCATCTATTTCCTCTTTTCCTGTAACACAGTGGTATTCTATTAATTCATATAATACAACTAATTCAACCATTCCTGGATTGAAGAGCAACCTTTAAATTTCTATTACTTTTCTTTATAATTTTTGTGCTATGTTGTAACCACAAAAAGCTACAATGAATATACTTTAATTTAAATGCTAAATAATTTATTTATTCCAATCACCTAAAAAAACTATACAATTTTTTAAGATTTGAGTTCCAAATCTCTTATTCTCTTCCTCCCCTCCTCTGTCACTGAGAAGAAAAATAATTTTGTAGACGTTACACATGAACAGTACTTACATATTAATCATGTTGCAAAAGAAAAGACAGACCAAAAATAAAACACAAAAAATAAAGGGAAAATAGAATGCTTTGATCTGCCTTCAGAGCCCTTCAATTCTTTCTCTGGAGGTGGATAGCATTTTTTGGTCATAAATCCTTCAGAACTGTCTTCAATCTTTGTATTGCTGAAAATAGTTGTCATTCTTAGTTAATCATCACATGACATTTCTGTTACTGCATATCCATACAATATTCTTCTGGTTCTACTCAATTCATTTTGAATCAGTTCATGTAAACCTTTCCAGTTTTTCTGAAAGCATTTTTGTTCATCATTTCTTATGTAATGGTATAATACTCTGCTATAAGAAATGAGAAGCAGGATTATTTTGGAAAAAAACATGTAAAACCTACATGAAATCAAGCAAAATTAAAGTAATATTGTATAGAAGAACAGAAATAGTCTTTGAAGAATAATATATATATATATATATATTTGCCAAATGATGCCTTCTGTAATGGTGAGAAGTGAAAGAGTGAAGGAGTTAACTAGGTATTCTAATGTAACAAACAAATTAATTAATTAACTTTAAAAACTTTATTTCCTCCATAAATTTTTCTCTAATATAAGTGACCTTGGACGTGAGAATAAAGCTGATAGGAGTGGCACTGCTCTGTGACTTGGGCAAAAACTGCAAATTGGAGACCCAAATTAAATAGCAGGAAACCAAGATAGATCAAATCGAAAAGGAAAATCAAAAGATTATAGCAGAAAAACAGTCTCTAAAGACCAAAATTAGGCAAGTAGAAAGCAGTGATCTTGCAAGACAGCAAGAATTAATAAAGCAAAGTCAAAAGAATGACAAAATAGAAGGAAATGTGAAATATCTCACTGAGAGAATGACAGATCAAGAAAACATGTCTAGAAGAGACTTGAGAATCATTGATCTTCCTGAAAAATCAGAAATTAATAAAAATTTGGACACCATACTATAAGAAATTATCCAAGAAAACTGCCCTGATGTTCTTCAACAAGAGGGCAAAAATAGACACTGAAAGGATCCATAGATTACACTCTACACTAAACCCTTATAAGTCACCCCCAGGAATACACTTGCCAAATTCAAGAGTTTGCAAGCCTAATATAAGTGATATATCTTCTTTCACTTGAAAAATGTGGAAATATGTATTGCCTGCCATCTTGGAAAGTGGGTAGAAGTGGGAAGGGTAGAGAGAATATGGGTCATGAAATGTCAATAAGCAATTATTTAAAATTGTTATTCACATGCAAAAAATAAAAATAGTTACTTAAAACATTTTAATATAGCTATAGAATTTTTTTATTTCTTCATCTAAAAACTGCATGTTCAGGGGCAGCTGGGTAGCTCAGTGGAGTGATAGTCAGGCCTAGAGACAGGAGGTCTTAGGTTCAAACCTGGCGTCAGCCACTTCCCAGCTGTGTGACCCTGGGCAAGTCACTTGACCCCCATTGCCCACCCTTACCAATCTTCCACCTGTGAGACAATACACCAAAGTACAAGGGTTAAAAAACAAAACAAAACAAAACAAAAAAACTGCATGTTCATATCCTTTGACAATTTACCAAATGGAAAGTTACTGATTCTCATGAATTTGATTCAGTTTTATATAGCCTGAGGATTTAATTTTTGGTTGATTTATTTATTTCTGAGAGGAGAAAGTCAAGGTCCTTCACCAGTATAGCTTTACAATTTCCTTTGGTAATTCATTTAACTTTTCCTTTGTTTCTCTTCTATCCCTCCCCTCTACTTTCTTACAGAGCAAGCTAGACTTCTAAACTCAGTTGAGTGTGTATGCTGTTCCCTCTTTCAGCCAATTCTGATGAGTGAGAAGTTCAAGCATTGCATAACACCCCTTCAAAATCTTCCCTTAGACTCTGATTTTTATACCTCTTTTATGTGAGAACATTTACCCCTACTTCTCCCTTCCCACTTTTCCCAGTTCATCACTCTTTCTCATCCTTTTTATAATACCATGTTATTATAGTTAACTTACTGTTGTACACTATCTATGCATAATCCTAACTGCTTTAATAATGATAAAATACTTAAGAGATATATACTTACATAATTCTTTAAAGGATCATCTTCCCATGTAGGAATATAAAAGGAATCTTTTTTGTTTTATTTTCCTATTTTACTTTTTATGCTCCTCTTGAGTCTTGTATTTAAAAGTGAAATTTCTAGTTAGTTCTGGTCTTTTCATCAGGAATACTTGGAAGTCTTCTTTCATTAAATATTGATTTTCCCCTGAAGATTATACTAAGTTTCATTGGGCAGCTAATGCTAGATTGTAATCCTGTCTCTGTTGACCTCCAAAATATCATATTCCAGCCTCTCTGATCCTTTAATGTAGAATCTGCTAAATCCTGTGTTATCTTGACTGTGGCTGCAATATTTGAATTGTTTCTTTCTAATTGCTTACAATATTTTCTCCTTAAACTAGGCGCTCTGGCATTTGGCTATAATATTTCTGGAATTTTCATTTTAGGATCTCTTTCAGGAGGTGGTTCATGGAATATTTCAGCATCTATTTTACCTTCTACTTACTCTCAGAGCAATTGTTCTTGATAATTTCTTGATATAGGGTATCTAGACTTTTGGGCTTCTTTTAATCATGTCTTTCATGCAGTCCAATAATTATATTTTTAACTACTTATTTTTTAATCAAATGTAGAATTAATTTTTGAATATGGTTTTTCTGACATTTTTCAGTTCAGATTATTTCCTTTCTTCTTCACTTCTCTCTGATGCCATAGTCTGATATATCTTACAACAGTGCTTTCATGGAATACATATTTTCCTATTCCCTATGCCAAGATAAAAGATATAAATGACACATATAATTTTTAAAATCATGAAAATAAAGTGAAAGATGGCATAATTTGGTCTCAAATCAGATTCTAACAGTTCCTTCTTTGTGGCTAGAATTTTTTATTATGAGTCTTAAGTTCATCTTGGAAACTGGTTTTGCTCATAACAGTTTATTCCTCTGTAGTTGATCATCATACACTATGTCTATTACTGTATACACTATTCTTCTGGTATTATTCATGTCACTGTGCATCAGTCCATATAATTCTTTCCAGGGTTTTTCTGAATTCATTCTTGTTTATCATTTCTTATGGTATACAAAATAATATTACTATAATATTCCATTTACAGTCATACACAACAACTTGTTCAGTAATTCCCCTATTGATGAACACACTTTGGTTTCTAATTGTTTACCTCTACAAAAATAACTTTAAAAAATATTCTTATACAAGTAGGTCATTTTCCTCTCTCTCTGATATTTTACCTTTCAGGTGTCTAATGGCTCTTAAATTATTGCACCTTGAATTGTTATCCAGATTAGTTGTTATTCCAATGGGATAGTTCACATTTTCTTTTTTTTCAGTTTAATGGATTTGAATTTTTTATGTCCTATGGAGTCATCAGCTTCCACTTGCCAGATTCTAATTTTTAAGAAATTATTTTCTTCAGCGAGATTTTGTATCTCCTTTTTTCACTTGGCCAGTTCTATGTTTTAAGAAGTTGCTTTCATCAATGAATTTTTGACATCTTTTTCCATTTTTGTACTTACTTTACCAATCGGTTTTCTCTTTTTTTCATGGTTTTCTTATATCAATATTGTTTCCTTTCCCAATTTTCCTCTGCTTCTCTTATTTGATTTTTCAATCTTTTCTGAGCTCCTCTAGGTATACTTTTTAGGGCATAACACAATTCACACTTTTCTCTGAGGCTTTGCTCATACCTGTTTTGACATTGTGGTCCTCCTTTGAGCTTGTGTTTTGATCTTCTTTGTCACCATATTAACTTTATATTATCAGTTTTTGTTATTATTGTTTGCTCATTTTTCTAATAAATTTATTGATTTTGAATGTTAAGTTGGGCTCTGCTTCTAGGGTGGAGGGGGCACTGTCCCAAGATTCATTTTTTGTTTTTATTTGTGTGTGTGTGTGTGTGTGTGTGTGTGTGTGTGTGTGTGTGTGTGTGTTATGCTGCTGTTTGCACAGCTACTTCTGGAGACCTGTAAGTATGTGTTTTTCTAAGGTGGTATGATCTAAGGAGAGACATAGTCACTCTTCATCTGACATGCTTTGGTCTATGAGTGATCACAAATACTCTTTTTTACCCAGAGACTCTAAGTAGGCTCTCCATTCTCCTGTGGCCACACATTCTAGTATGATAGTGCTCCTCCTCACCCTGGAACTGTGACCCATGTCAGTGATCCAGACCTGCATCCAGATAATACAAGAGAGTCTTACATCCAGTGCCAACTGTTATGGTAGAAGTAATAGAAAAAGAAATCAATTTAAGTGTGGTTAAAAATTGGTTTGCAGAGACCAGCATGACTACATGCTAGGAACTCTAGAGAAAGATTCTGGAATGTGGTGAAAGAGGAAGGAAAGATTTTGAAGGAACAATGACCAACTGTGCTCTTCCTGTCCTGTAGATGAGAAAGGAAGGAGCTGATCTCTGCTGAGCCTGTTTTACCAAGCCTGTTAGTAAGAGAAGGGAAATCTTTTTATTTCCTTTGGGAGTACTTTTTCTCACAAGAAGAAACATACCTGAAGAAGATCCTATATACTCTCAACTCTGACAAAGAAAAAAGTTATCCACAGTCTTGTTGTTGTGAGGGCTGAGGTATTCACCTCAGGCCCAGTCCAGCTGGGGTAAACTCAGACAATTAGAATTCATCCTTATTCATCTTGGAAACCTGTCACATCGTGATAAACCAACCAAGGAGGATTTATTGTGTCAGGAAGAATAAAGAGGGTTTGGGGGAATATTAGTGTGAGAATTAAAATTAATATACAATATCTCCAAATATTATACTTAACAAGATTTATTAATAATATCTTGAAGAAAAAGGTAATTAAAAAGCTAGAGCAAAAAGCTAGCTTTCCCAGCCATGCATGCAGAAAATGAGGAAAGAGGGAGGGCTTACCTCAAACTTATAAACAACACATGAAAGCACAAAAGTGGGGAAGCAGAGAAAGGAATGCTGGGAGATCAAGTCCAAGGGTACATTAGTCAGAAGCAGGGAGTGATAGAGAGCATCAAGATCATGAAGGATTCACCTGACAGTGAATTTAGAGGGAAGTGAGAGATCTTAGAAAGTAGGGCATCCTAATTCCTAAATTCTCTCTCCCTATCTTTTGTTTTAATAGAAACCTATTAGTTTTACATCAACAAGTATTTGGAAGACTGAATTACACTCTGGCCCAGTGTGGTAAGACCCAACTGCCTTACTGCACAAAAAAGGGACTGGGGTATCCCTTGGTGGATTACAACATCCACACACCTCAGTGTACCCCAGTATTTAACAACAAAGTATCCCCTGTATTCTCCTGAACTATTGACTAGCTTCATTACAATATGTGAGCTAAGTTTTCTGTAAGTAAAATCTATAGATCCAGTTGCCTTCCAGGCCTATGCTGGCTTTCCAGGATCCTAATTCTGGTTTCCTGAGGTGCTGCTAGGATTGGTCTGAGTTCCACTCTTATTCTGTTGAATTAAAGTTTTCATATCAACATTCCAAGTTTTCTTATAAATTATTTCATCCTGCCTTTTTTTAATGTTCTGCTCCACAATTCATTTTGAAGCATTATTTAAAAGTTATTTGGAGAGGAATTTAGGAGAGCTCAGGTGACAGTCCCTTATTTTACTAAACAATCTTGGCTCTAATCCTTTTAGATAGTTTTGTAAAGATAAAACCTTTTCATCTTTGTCTTTGATCTTTTTCTGGCATAAGATTAGCTGTTTTCATGTAGGCACATTCCAATAACATAATACAGAAAAATTTTCTGGTGAAGCTGCTTAAAGTATTTGCATGGCAATTCATACATTTAAATAAGGGTAAAGTATAACATCAAATGCAACTCTCACAGTACATGTGAGCCTCTTCTCCGTCCTCACTTTACTCCAAACAGGAGGAGTAAACACTCCCCTTGGGCTACTGGGCAGAGGGACATTTCATATGAGAAATGTCCTCAGGCATGCGTGGAGAGTGGGAAGGGAGCAGTCCCCCTGTCAGACTCTAGCACATGCGCCACAGGTTTGACAACATGGGGATAGGATATTAGATGACAATCTAAATGTAATTTCTTCTATGTTCCTGTCCAATTTTCCTAGCAGTTTTTTTAATCAAAAAGTGGGTTTGTTAGCCTAACAGCTGAGATCTTTGTTTTTGCCGAATTCTAGGTTACTAGCTATATCTGCTTCTATAATGATTGATCTCTATTTTTTAACCAATATGATTTTTTTTGCTTTTGAGATTTACTGCTTTGTATTATAGTTGGAAATAGGCACTTTCATCCCCATTTTTTATTATTTCTTTTGCAATTCTTCACCATTTCCCCCCCATGAATTTCATTATTTTTTTTGTTCTATAAAGGCATTTGGAGTTCATTGATGTGACAATGAATACATAATGAATACATTAAATTAAGTAATATTGTAACTTTTATTATACTGATATGGTCTCTAGGAGAAACTAGTATTTTTTTTCAAATTATTGGTTTGTATTCATTTCTTTAAAGAGTACAGGTATCTCATATTTCAAGATAGGGGGGCAGTGTCCCAAGATCTAGAAAATTTACATAGAATTTTTTGGCCTTCTCTTCATATTAAAGGAGAAGTTTGATTTTTTTCTTTATCTTTTTTGATGTCCATATAATACATGATTGTAAAACTTGGGTTCACTATTTGATTATAGGCTATATAAATTCAAAACTTTTTCAGTGATGTCTGTTGGCCTTCTCATGTCATCGGCAGCATCCATGAAACTCCAAAAAAATTCTCATTTGATTTCTTATGCCTACTAGGCAATATATCAAAAGCAAAATGGGGAAACATTAATAGAAGAGATACCTATAGGAATGATGTCACACCTGTGGTAAAGATGCCAAAGATGGACACAGAGTGCTCTATTTGGGCATATTACCATCCCCACTCACACTTTCCCCCACCCCAAGAAAGGCAGAGGGACTCAGGTGGAGGTGCTCCCTTCTCCCTCTCCACTATTTATGATGACAATTTTTCCTTATTTTTCTAGCATTTTTAAAAGAAATTGGTAATGCATTTTGGAAAAGGAATTTCACAATTTGCCAATATTTTATTTAATTTTTTGCAATATTTTAACTAGAGCCATGGCCTATAGCAGTGATGGGCAAACTTTTTAAAGAGGTGGCCAAAGGAAAGGAAAAAAAAACTTTAGGCAGGCCAATATAATTTATTAAGAAATAACAATGATACATTTTACAAAATTCTTGTATTTTTTGTGATACTAATCCCTATTAATGACTGAAAGATTATGAAGGAGAATATGATAAATGAAACAGTGACTGAATTTCTAAAAGTTTCTCATAATTTGGTTTGAACTGGGATGCACTTATTCTTAGAAGTTAAATGCTCATCTGTCGGTCTGTTTCTAAGGCAACTTTCGAAGTTTCATTGTAGAAAACACTTTCTCTCTCTCTATCTCTCTCTCTCTCTCTCTCTCTCTCTCTCTCTCTATATATATATATATAT
>NW_025364999.1:0-5920 GCF_016433145.1 Gracilinanus agilis | reverse complement strand
ATACATATATGTGCATATATATATCTATATAATGGTATGTATGTATGCTATCACTGTGCATAAAAGGTCAAAACAAGAAGGGGAGTACAACAGGTAGACTAAGAAATAATATGAAAAAGTAATAAAATAGGAGGAAGTAGGTGGCTCAGTGGATTTTTATTTTTATTTATTTATTCATTTATATTCATTCATTGATTTTTAAGCCTTTACCTTCCATCTTAGAGTCAATACTTTGTATTGGTTCCAAGGCAGAAGAGTGGTATGGGTTGAATGGGGGTTAAGTGACTTGCCCAGGGTCACATAGCTAGGAAGTGTCTGAGGTCAAATTTGAACCTAGGACCTCCAATCTCTAGGCCTGGCTCTCAATCCACTGAACCACCCAGCTACCCCCTGGAGATAGGAGGTCCTGGGTTTAAATATAGCCTCAGATCCTTCCTAACTGTGTGACCCTGGGCAAATCATTTAATCCACATTGCCTCACCATTGCCGCTTTTCTTCAAGTATTAAAACAAAATAATAATATATGAGACGTGATCATAGGAAGAAGGAGAGAGTAGCACAATTAGGAAAGTCTTCCTGTAGGAAGCAGCACATTAGCTGCACCTTCAAGAAAAATAGGGACTCTTAAGAATACCAGTGGGAAGAGAATGTGTTCCAGGTATAGGACATAGTTTGAATAAAGACATAGAATGAGGGAGTAGAGTGCTGAGTTAGAGGACTAGCAAGTGGGATAATTTGGCTAAAACCAAAAATTACATGAGTAATGTCAAATAAGACTGGAAATATACACTGGGGCTAGTGAATCACTCTAAATGCCAACCTTAGGATTTTGTATTTTATCCTAGTCAGTAGAGAACCAGCGATGCATCGTTCTTGAGCAGGGGAGAAGCCCGAGTCAACTTGCACTTTAGGGATCTTTTTTTGGCAACCATATCAAGGATGTTTTAGAGAGGAAAAAGCCTGATTGCCAGAAGTCTAATTAGCATGTGGCTGCCATATGATGAGGGCCTGAAATATGGTGGTGGCCGTGGGATTAGAGAGAAGAACATGAATATGAGTGATGATGGAGATACTCAACATGAAGATTTGGTAGCTTTTGCATTTGCCTTTGGAGTGAAAGAAAGGAAAAAGATGAGGAAGTCATGAACCTGGAAGTGTGGCAGATGACACACTCATTGGAAAGAAGGAAAGGTGGAGGAGCCACAAGTTTAGATCACTGGGGATGGTGTTAATCTATTTTTTTAACTGTTGAGTTTGATATTTCTATGGAAATCCAGTTGAAGACATGTAATAAGTAGCTGGTGATATAGGATTAGAGCTCAGAATAGAGACTGGGGCTAGTGATATAGATGTGGAATCATTGGCAAGAGAGAATCATTAAAATAGCTAGAAGTGGGGGGGGTAGAGAGGGAAAAGAGGACCCAGGAGAAATCCTTAACATACACTGATAGGAAGTGGGGCATGAATGATTATCTAGCAAATGAGATTTAGACGAAGCTCTGGGACACCTCATCTCTGAGTTTCCATTCTCTCTATTGGTGACTGTCTACTTGGATTATTGTTATTAAAGAGATTCCAGTAATTACAAACTTCACTGATTCCTGTATTCTTTTGAGTTTTTCTCTTTTTTTCTCCTCACTCATCACCTTTCCCTAATTCTAACCCCTTAGGCTTTTCAGCTACCTATTGTTTTCTCCCATTAGAATATAATCTCCCAGCTAAAATCCTACCTTAAAATATTTCCCAATCATCCTTAATTCTAGCCTCTTTCCTTTCTTGATCATTTCTAGTTTATTCTGTATAGAGGCTGCTTGTAATTAGATACTTACATATTATCTGCCCCATTAGTCTGTGAGTTACTGGAGGGCAAACTCTGTCTTTTGCTTTTCTTTGTAGCTCCAGTAATTAGCACGGTGTCTAGAATATACTAGGTGTTTTAATAAATAAGTGAGATTCAAGGTATGAACTATCTTGCTTTCCTTTATCTCCAGTGCTTAGCACAGTGCCTGGCACATAGTAAGTGCTTATTAAACTAACCCCACTCCTCCTCTTTCTCTTTCTCTTACCTCTCTTTTTCTCTTTCTGTCTCAGTCTGTTTTTCTTCTTATACCCCTAAAACAATACACATTTATTTCCAGAGTATATAAACTATAACATTCCTTATTATACTTTCTCCAGTTATAACAAGCCAAAGTGAACAAACACTGTCAGATTGTATAAATATTTGAACTTTAGAGCCATAACACAAACAAGATATAAATTAATATGTATTATGGAGAATATCACAAAATTCAAATCAAAACTGTAAATATTTGTTTAATGATTGTTTTCTTTTTCCTGTTCCAGATACTTAGCAATAAATTCCTTTTCATTTCCCCATATACCAGTATCAAAGAAAATCATGCTACATTATAATCACTACCTAATGAAATTTTATATAACATCTTAGATCTGAAGAGATGCAATATGATCTAGGAGGATGAGTACTGCACTAATTCAAGAGATCTTCAATAAAATTCCAGATTTGCCGCTTAATAGCACCATGGTCTTTTGGTTAAATCATTTCATCTTATGGTTTCTCAGTGAATTTTTCTGTAAAATGAAAACATTGGACTCAATGATATCTATGAATGATTCCTGTACTCACATTCTAGAGCTAAGTTAATGCTGAAATAACAATATAATATTTATTTTCTTAATTCTCCTTGATCTCTTTGCAGCCTTTGACACTGTTCAGCACTCTCTCCTCCCTGGTACTCTCTTGGTTCTCTTGTATGTGACTGTTCATCTACTGCTGGATCCTTCTCAAGAACATGCCTCAGGTGCCCCTCAAGATTCTTTTTTAAACTCTCCTTTCTTCTGTATCTATTACTACTTCACTTGGTGGCCCCACCAGTTTCCATGGATTTAATTATCTTTATGCTGACAATTCTCAGACTACCTATTCCTGCCCTAACTTCCTTAGTGTCTTCTAATCTCTCATCTCCAATTGCCTTTCAAATATCTAAAACTGGTTGTCCAGTAGACCTCTTAAACTCAATATGTCCAAAATAGATCTCATTATCTTTCCCCCTTAACCCTCTTTTCCTCTTAACCATCCCCATTTCTATAGAGGGCTACACTATCCTCCCAGTCCCTCAGGCTCACAGTGTAGAAGCCAGACTGGATTTCTCACTAACTCTCATATTCAAGATTTTGTTAAGGCTTCTGATTTCACCCTTGCGGTGGCTCATACTTCACTAATAAGACTGGAATAATTTGAAATAATAAATAGAAATAAGTAAGACATTTTGTTTTATGTGTATATATATATATACATACATATACATATATATATATATACACATATCTTTTTGTCAAATGATGCCTTCTCTAATGGGATGAGAGAAGGAAGGGAAGGCAATTAAACTAAATATTTTAATGTAACAAACAAATAAATCTCTCTCTCTCTACACACACACACACACACACACACACACACACACACACACACACACACACATTTATTTATTTATTTATTTAAATTCTCCAAAGGAGCAGGAATAGAGAAAAAAGAAAGAAAGGACTCCCCTTTCTCCTTTCTTATCCTTTTACATTCACTCTGACTTCAGATAATGGAAGAGTCCTTGCTAAGGCCATTTCCTCTCCCTGTATCCTAGATCCCATTCCATTCTCTCTTCTTCAGTATATTGCCTTTACACTCCCCTCACTAATCTTCATTCTCTCTTTATTGATAGGCTCCATCTTTGTGGTGTACAAATACGTCTATGTCTTCCACATTTAAAAAAAATATTTACTTAATCCATTCCTATATTTTTCTCCCCTTTTTGACTGAACTTCTGCAGAAGGCTGCCTCTATGAGGCACCTCCATTCCTTCTCTTTTAACTCTCATATAAGCCCTCTTCAATTTAACTTCCAGCATTGTAATTCAACTGAAATTATTCTCTCCAAAATTACTGAAATCATAATTGTTCACTATAATGACATTTTCTTAATTTTCTTAATTTTCACTTTTATACAGTATTTGATATTAGTTACTACAATCTAGATATTCTTTCCTCTCTAGGTTTCCATGACACTTTCTCCCTGTTGTCCTCCTACCAGCTTGTTACCTAGCTTCCTTTGTTATTTCTTCATCTGTCACCCCACTAACTGAATTTCCTAAGTTTCTCTCTTGACTCCTCTAATCCTTTTGTTCTAAACTATTGATGTACTTAGTAATATTTTCAGCTCCAATTGGATGATTCCAAGATCTATATATTTTCATCTCTAATTTCTTTCTTGAGCCCAAGTTTGTATCACCAGCTGGGTTTTTCCCCCGACATCTTGAATGAGATGTTACATAGACATCTCCAATTCAACAAATAAAAAATGGAGCTCATTATTTCACCCTCTTCCCAACTTTCATGTTATTGTCAAGGTTATCACCATGCTTCCACAATCTTACTATGATCCTTCACTCTTCAGTATTAAACCTCATAACAAATTTATTGCCAAATCTTGTCACGACAAATCTTGTATACATTCTGTTCTCTCCACTCAAACTGCTACCATCCTGGTTCAGGTCATCTCTTCTCTGGACTCTTGCAACAGCTACAAAAGGGCTCTGCTTCCAGTCTCTAACCATTCCAATTGCCAAAGCAATTTTTCTGAACATGTCACTCCCTTTCCCCTGTACCACTTAAGAAAATTCTAGTCACTCTATTTATAATGATCCAATATAATGTACTTTTTTTGGCATTTAATTCTCTCCACTGCCTGGCATATTCCTACCTTTCTAGTCTTCTCATACTTTACTCCCCAGCAACTATTCTACTTTCCATATCTTTCCATATCTCATCTCCCATTTCCTTGTCTTTTCATTTGCCAAATCCCAAGTCTAGCATATTCTCTCTCCATACCTCTGACTCAGTTTTCCCAGATTCCTTCAAGACTAACATCAAATCTTTTTCAAGGGCACTTTTTCAGAGCTCCTGATGCTACTCCCTTCCTCCGTCATATTACTTTCTATGTAGTACATATGTATTTTCTATGTTTCTAGTTATTTACATGTTATCTATATTACTAGAATGAACTCCTTCAGAACAAGGAAGTTAATTGTTATTCTTTCTCTGCCTAATACTTAGCACAGTGACTGGCAATTAGTAAATGCTTAATAAATGTTTCTTGATGGCTTCCAGTTGTGTACATAATGAACTTTGATTAGAATGCTATTGATTTGCATCTGGTTTCATTCTATTTGTTTAGCCAAGCCTGCTTCCTACCTTGGAAAAAGACTCTCCTTAGCATTTACTAGAATATTTACTCCATTATTAGTAAGAACTACTAAAGGGTAAAAAGCCCTTGGCTTCACTTAAGACAGTTTGTAAGAAGTACTGATCTATCTAGGTCAGTTTGACCATTTTTTTTAAAGCTACCAAACATCATTATATACAATTTCAATCTTGCTATCTTGGTTTTCTGTGGAAAGGGGAAGAATGCATTATTTTTATAGATTCACTACTGACTTGCTAAGTTGCTTCAGAGAAGTTTTTTTAACTCAGCCTTGAAAGCAAGTATAAAACCTTCAACAATCTACAAAACTTTTTCTCAGGTCCCCAAGGCATAAAGTAAATGTGATGGTAATTAATTAGCCTTTGCTAACAATTCAATATTATTTGCTCAGGATGACTATTTAAGAAACTGTTTGCAAGCTTAAACCAATGTTGTCATTCTTGGGGAGATCTGCTACTCTTCTAACTAATATGCAAAGTATGTTTTTGAGATCAAAATAAAGATAGAATAATTTTTTAACTGTCTTCAGTGGTTCCCAAACTTTTTTGGCCTACAGAAAAAATATTACTTAGCCCCCTAGAAATTAATTTTTAAAAATTTTAATAGCAATTAATAGGAAAGATAAATGCACCTGTGGCCATCACC
>NW_025364998.1:0-4579 GCF_016433145.1 Gracilinanus agilis | reverse complement strand
TATAATAATATGTACTGCATAATATGCAGTATAACTCATAAACTGCATAATATGAAAAATAAATGTTTATATGTTTTATTTCATATAATAAATATTTGTTGTTATTTTTATTTATTATATGAAATTAAATGTAAAATTTTATTTCGTATTTCTAAAATGAAATCTTTTGGAGGCCTGCTTGTTTTTCAAAAAAAGTTTACTTATACACTGTACTTCCTTTTTTACATGTTGTACCCCCTTGAAAACACCTTGAAAAGGGGTAAGGACTATTTTCCTTTTTTCAATTTTGTATTCCCAGCACCTAGTCCAATGCTTACTTAGCACAGCATTTTGCACATAGTGATCATGATCACTTAATGAATATTTATCAAGTTATTGAATTGAATGAGTGGAAATTGAAGGAAAGCATCAGATATAGGTTTCCTGTGAGTAAAAACTCCTTTAACAATTTGAGCTTTCCTAAAGTGAATGGATTGCCTTGGAGAGTAGGAACTCCTTTTCACGTATGGACTAGATCAGTGATGGCGAGCCTTTTAGAGACTGAGTGCCCAAACTGCAACCCTCACACTGCAAGTGAGTCCCTTGCCTTACTCCAGACAGGGAAGGGAAGAAATGCTCCCATTGGGCTGCTGGGCAGAGGGGGCAGGTCATGTGAGAAATGTCCTCAGAAGCATGTGGGGAGGGGAAAGGGAGCCACCCCTTCCAGCATCCTCTGGCACACGTGCTGCCATAAGTTTGCCAACATGGAACTAGATGGTTTCCAATGGCCCTGACAACCCTAAACTTCTCTAATTCTTTGGTGTTGAAATCTAAAATTCCTTCTATATTAAAGATAACTAACTGAGGAGAACTAATAGCCTAGATACAAGAAATAACTTTTAATGCATTAATTAAACAGAGCTCGATTTACTCTTGTGAACTATATGACTCAAGTTTTCTTAGTTTATTACAGTAATTTGTCAGAAGTTTGAATTTCATATGTTTATGGCATTTATTGAAGATTGTGTAATAACAACAGTTGTCAAGAATACAGAGGGCTTTATGTAAACTAACAAATGATCGCTATCACATTAGATCTACAAACAGGAACCTAATTAATGAATTATCTAATTGCTTTTCCCACTGTGGTTTTTAGTTGTAACACATAATACAAACACTGTGTCTGGACCATAAATCTCAAAATATTCTATTGATTTCAAGCTGATAATATGAGAAAAAATATTGAATATTTGTATGGTCTGGTCAGTTTTTTAAATGTATTTTAATTTCCTTCTAGATAAATATGAATTTATTCCTACGTTGATGTTTGTAATGGGTTTTGGAGTGCCAGAAACAATGGCCATTCCAGAGTTTTGAGCTTCTCTAGTAGGGGAGAAGGGAGAAAGGGGCAGGGTATGTATGGTATCAGAGTAATTCTTTCAAGAAAGACATATTCCTAAAGTCAAGTCTTAATTATTTCCATTAGGAAATGACTGCTCTGTTCTGTTTAAGAGGTTATTTTGGATTTTTGTTATGTTTTCACTTCAAGAAAAGCTCCTGTTTCTCATTGTGGTCATATAACACTTTATTCATATAACTTCAATCTTCTGGTTCACTTCTGAGTTTCCTTTTGGTTATAAGTCTTTTTTAGTCAAAGCTTCATATTCTAATATCCTTTTCTTTCCATAAATAGTTTTTTATGAGGAAAGTAGATATCCTCTGTTACCTAAATAATACTGGGATAGAGGAACAAGAATATTAGTTGATTTAAAATGCTTCAGTCTCTCTGGAAGCCTTTCCTCACCCCTTTTTCTCCAGACAGATTCTCAGTTTGGAGTCTAGTCCATCCCTGACAGGTAGTCATCCAGAATTGTATACTAGCTCCATCTGTGTACATCCTCACCAGTGAAGCTAATTGTGTATCTTTGGATGTCTCCAAATGTATTGTGTATCCTGGGACCCAGACATTATCCTAAATTTTACTAACTCTGTGAATTGGACTTGCTTCCAGTGAAATACTTCACCTCAGCCCAAGGCATTAATTACTCTGATCTCTAAAGGGAATGCTGACTTCAGATTCTCTTGTTCATTTCTCAGTCTCTTTGATACAAAGCATTTCCTAACCTCCTTTCCAGACACTCGTTTCTTTTATTATTAAATCTTAAGTTATGAAATTGAAGACATACTCTAAAGATAACAAACCTTAGTTAGGCAGACTCTAGAAAGAGCTCTAGTTACAAGGACCTGTTTTTAAGAATTTGCCTTTTAGAAAAAGACTTGTACAAAAATATGTATAGCCGCGCTCTTTGTGGTGGCAAAAAAATTGGAAAATGAGGGGATGCTCTTCGATTAGGGAATGACTGAACAAATTGTGGTATCTGTTAGTGATGGAATACTATTGTACTGAAAGGAATAATGAACTGGAGGAATTCCATGTGAACTGGAATGACCTCCAGGAATTGATGCAGAGTGAAAGAAACAGTACCAAGAGAACATTGTACTCAGAGGCTGATCATGTGGTAAAATCGAATGTAATGGACTTCTCTACTAGCAGCAATGCAATAATCCAGGATAATTCTGAGGAACTTATGAGAAAGAACACTATCCACATGCAGAAAAAGAACTGTGGGAGTAGAAACACAGAAGAAAAACAACTGCTTGATCACATGGGTCGATGGGGATATGACTGGGAATGTAGACTAAATGATCACTCTAGTGAAAATATTAATAATATGGAACTAGGTCTTGATCAATGACACATGTAAAACTCAGTGGAATTGCTCATTGGCTACAGGAGAGGAGTGGGAGAAGGGGAGGGAAAAAACATGAGTCATGTAATCATGGAAAAACATTAATTAAATAAGTTTTTCAAATTAAAAAAAAAAGAATTTGCCTTTTACCTTATTTCAGAAGTTAGAATTCTTCTCCAAGGGAGGAAATGTCTGCCATGATTCCTTTTAGTATGAAGTGGTAGTGGCATGACTGTGTGTCAGACCCCCCGGCCAGTTGTCATAATAAATTGTTAAATAAGCTGGAACAGTGGAGCAGACTCAACCAGAACCTGAAAATTAGATTTCCAAAGAAGTTATCTAGATGTTAGACCAGTTATCAATTTCATGTAGCAAATTGGTTATCTTGGTATTTCAATCCCAATATGTTTTATGCAGAACTTGTTATCTCTGTCCCCAAGCCCACCCTTATTTTAAACTTCTCTGTTTCTGTTCAGGACACTACCATCGCTCCAGTCACCCAGGTTCACAACCTTGGTGTCATTCTTGATTTGTTACTCACCCTACATATCCAATCGGTTGCCAAATCTGGTTCTTTCTTTTCTTTTCTTTTTTTTAACAACATCTCTCACATATAGCCCTATCTCTCTACACATTTACAGCCACCAACCTGGTTCAAGTTTTCATCACATCTCATCTGGACTATTATAATATTTGCCTAATTGACTTCCTATCTTTAAATCTCTCTTTGCTCTCATCTTTTCTCCACAAAGTTCCCTGCTGCACAAGTCCACTACTCTCTTACTTAGGAAACTCAAAAGTCACTCCCAGTTATTTCTAAGAACCTATTTAGCATTTAGAGCCCTTCACAACCTGGCCCTAACTCACCTCATTCTGGCGCATTGTGGGGTTTGGGGTTGGTAGTCTTGAGAAGAAAGAGCTCTGGAAAAAGGGAGAGAGGAGGAGGGTGATCAGGGAAAGAACAAAGTTTTAGTAAGTTTCGGAAGATGTAAAGAAGAATCTGAGAGGAAAAGGTGTAGGAAGACAAGGAGTATAGTTCATAATAGAACAGGGCTCCAGTGGGCACAGTGTAAAGAGATGAGAGTAGAGAAAGATAGATTACTACTGATGGGGAAGAGCAAAGGGAGATATAATAGTGGAAAAAGATTCAGCAGACAGTGAATGTGAATCACAGGGATTAGGGGGACAACAGGTATGAGAGTTTGCTAACCTTAGACTTAGACATGTCTTAACAATTTATTGGGACCACCTTCCACCTTCCTGGGTTCTGTGATGGGGATAAGGGCATTGTGTTCTTTCATTAAGTACAGGAGAACTAGAGCCTAGGATCTGCGTAGGAAATAACCTGTTGATGGGGACCTCTTGAGCTCACAGGCAGTTCTGACCAGCTTTGTGATCTTTTCCCAAAATGATGGGAGTTGAAGCATGCCCAAAAGTATCCCAAAGATAGAGAATTTGCTCACTGCTGGCCTCAGTCAGGCAGTTCTGAACAGATGGGAAGAACATTGGAAAGGTAAACACGGCTGAATCTCCATCAGAGCCAGTAACCCAAGGAAAAGAATTAAAGTCTTAGCTGTCTAGAAAGGCCTCCTTGCCAACTCCCCAACCGTGATGAAGTACCTTTTGTCACACCTATCCAGAAAGCTCCACAGAGTGTTCTTATCCCAAAAAGCAATAGAAAGATGAAGATGACTGACTTTTCCTGAATCTAGGAAGAAGGTAGATATCTCCTTCACGGTGTCCTTGCATGTCCTCTTGTCTCTCTCTCTCTCTCTCTCTCTCTCTCTCTCTCTCTCTCTCTCTCTCTCTCTCTCTGTCTCTCTCTCTCTGTCTCTCTCTCTCTGTCTCTC
>NW_025364997.1:0-4735 GCF_016433145.1 Gracilinanus agilis | reverse complement strand
CCTGCCCCTCCCCCACTGAGCTACCCAGCTTCCCCCCCCCCCCCATGATACACTTTTAAGTTTAATTTGCATTATTAACATTTTCTCCGACACTTTCTTAAGTCTAGACAATCAGTAAAGCAATAAATCAAGCACTGATTTTTAGCTTTGCTGATTTTTAAGCTTTACATGTTTACACTGACAATATAATATTTGGTCCTTGTGAATTGGTTTGAGCTGGTTCCAGCACACCCCTGAATACAGGTCAACATTTTGGAAGTTCGCAGAGATGCTACTGAATTGCCTCTACTGAATTCATAATAATCCTGGGAACTATGTGCCCTGTATGCCTAACTTGACTCAATGCTGGATATTAGTTGATATTTATTTTTATTTCTTTTTCTCCTAAAAGCTTAATGTAAAAAATAAACTCCAACTAACTTAAGATCCAGTCTAATTAGGTTTTGGCTAATTGAGCTTTTACTATTAATGTTAAATGCTTTTTTACTGACATGAAAGGCTAAGGTTTTGCTTACACACATACTCTCACATAAAATAGATTTGAATGAAATCAATGAAAGAAGACTTTGAATTTAGAAAGGCCATTTTTCAACAGTACAGGAAGTGATGTTTTGTTACTTGTTGGATGATTTCCCCCTTACTCCCACCCACTTTGGGGCATCATAAAAGATGGTATCTTACCCTGCTTTGCATAGAAGTAGTGAACTATAAATAGCCATTGAGCAACTTGATTAACTACCAGGACCAGGCAGCTTTTTAAATTTGGTTTTGATACGTTTAAGTCATATGATATCATCTCTGTTGAACAGTTATTAAATTCAGTATTTTACACTGTGGAGAAAGAAATAAAAGACTAGATATTGAAGGTTCCGGAGGAGGCAATGGTCCAACATGAAGTGAAAAAAAAAACAAAGAAACAAAAACTATAAAGAGGTCAATACTACTAAATTACTAGTTCTGATGAGTTATTCAAAAGTTCTACTTGTTTCAGATCAGACTTAATAAAGGCTATTCCAAATGCAGTGAATTGTCTGGTATTGAAGATGTGGAAATGAGAAATTCATTTTAAAATTTGTTTTTCTTTGTTTGGTTTTTAATAAATTTTAATTCATCTTTTTACCCCACCAAAATTTCTCCCAGTGTTATCCCTACCCACAGAACCATCCCACATAATAACAAATATATTTATTTTTAAACCCTTACCTTCCATCTTAGAATCAAGATTGTGTATTGATTCAAAGGCAGAAGAATAGTAAGGGCCAGGCAATGGGAGTTAAGTGATTTGTCTAGGGTCACCCAGCTAGGAAGTATCTGAGGCCACATTTGAACCCAGAACACCCCAACCCAGAGCTTGGCTCTCCATCCACTGAGCCACCCAACTGCCCCCAACAACAAATATTTTTTGCAGAGACAAAATGAAAAAGGAAAAGTGGGGAAAATCAGCAAAACTAATCAATAGATCAAAAAAAATTATGAAAATATGTGCAAGATATCACTCTTGAAGTTTTCTGATGTCTATAGAGGAGTGGGGTGAGGATATTGTATTATATGTCTTCTTTGGAGCCATCCTTGCCCTTTGCAATTTTGGAGCATTCACATTTGAGGCAATTGCTTTGTTTTAAAGAAGATAAAATATCTGTTGTTTTTTTTTTCCTTTTCTGATTAGTCTAGTTTCTTTTGGGGGTATTATCTGCCCATCTTCTGTTTCCCAGAATTGAAAAATATCAGAATTAAGTAAAAGCCTAGAGGTCACTGAATCCACATCTGAGCAAGTATCTCCTATATAATGGGTGGAAGTTGGAGGTGGGGAGGGGAGTTGGGACTGGAGCCAGTTTGTACAGCCTTTGTGAAAGATGATTGTTAAATTTCCTAGGAGCATTTACACTTCAGATTTTGGCAAACACTACAAATCAGGGCTTGAATTGTTTTGTTGATTATCTAGGCTTAGGAAGCTAAGGGTGAAGAGGAGAGAGTGACAGGCCTGAAGTCAGGAAGACACAACTTCATGAGTTAAAATCTTGCCTCAAATACTAGCTATGTGACCTTGGGCAAGTCACTTACCTGTATATCTCAATTCCTTGGATCTATAAAATGAGCTGGGGAAGGAAATGACAGACCACTCCAGTATCTCTACCAAAAAAATTGTAAGTGGGGTCACAGAGAGTTGGTTACAACTGAAAAACAAACTTGACAGGAGAAATGTTAATAATGGATATAAAACTTAAAAGTGTGTTGCTTACATTTTTTTTCACACGTAGTTGTTAATCATTAAGTAGCACACCCCTATCTACAACATTCCTGATTGTCTGAAGACCCACCAGTGAGGAAAAAAGCCTTCCTAAGCAGCTCTTCCCTTGTTTGAATAGCTCTCATGTTAGGAAGTTTTCCCATATGTTGCACAAACCAAGGTTAGACTTATAATGAGCCAAACTCTGCCTGTCAGCAGTTTCCACCTATTACTGCCCTCTGGGGCCAACTGGAATGATTATAATAAACCTTATTCCATCTCATAGCCTTTAAATACTTGAATATTGCTATCTAGTCCCCCACTCCATTTTCTGTTCTTCAGGCTGAATCACCCCTAGTTCTTTCAAACAGTCCTGAGAGTGTATACCCACAAGTTCCTTTGCTACCATGGTCATCTTCCCCCTGGACCAACTTAGCTTAACGATGCTCTTCTTTAATAGAGCTCCCAGAAGTGAACATGGTGCTTCAGGTTAGGGTGTGACCAGGGCAGGTACAGCCCTACAAAGACTTCCATGATCCTGGAAACCATTTCTCTCTTACTGCTGCTTGAGATCACATTAACTTTTTTTGGCCACTGTATCACATAACCCAAACTGATCATTCTCACAAAACATACGTATCTCTTTTACAAATTGTAACTTCACGGAAGTCTAAGTCTCGCTTTGGAGTTTCATCAGCTCACAGATTTATGTTGACTACTGTTTCTTTCTTAAAATAAAAAAAAAGAGGCCCTGTGCTGAAGTAACTTTTCAGAAATCTCAGAGAAATGACCATTTTGGAACCAGACGTTACCTTTCTGCCTGAGGCTGACCCTGACAGTTATTTATGATGGAACAGCTTCTAGCCTCCTACTGCCCGACTGCAGACAGGCCTTTATGAAAACCAGGCTTCCTACGGTGTAGCCTCTGCTGCATCTACAGGCAGTTTAAATATTTTCATTTAACATGGAAGTATTTTTAGATGATGAAGATGATTAAGTGTTGAAAGCATAGCGATCTCTTTGGCACAGAGAGAAAAGGAATATGAAGAATTTTTAATAAAAATTTAACCACAATGGTATTGGAACACAATATTTCTGAAATACAAGATGGACACTTTATCCTATGGACTAAGCTGACTTTGCTAATAGCCTTGGAAATTTACAGGTGTAATTTTAGCTACCTAAGGGAGTGCACACAGAGTACTACCTGAATACAGTAGAAACAATCAGAAATGCAACAAAATATGAAAAAGAAAATCTGAATAGAAAGTCCATAGAGTTAATACAAAGCATATTTCACCGTCTATTGCCAAAAAATGCCCAGGAATCCAAATAGTTATGAAAATCAGATTTGCTGAATGTTTTCCTCTTGAACAACTGAAAAAGTGAGGATTGTTTTTGTTTTACTGTAAATATTCCTATAAACATAGCACCTACTCAAAATGGTTTTCTAGATGTTTGGCTGGAGTAGTCAGGCGTAGGCAGAAAAAGGAAAAGAATAAATTCATAATGATTGATCCAATCAGGAATGTGGGTTGGTCCATGGCTTCTGTCCCTTTCTATTCTATCCTGGCCTTACAAAGTTGCTCTCTTTTCTTCTGACTTGGTTACAGTTCACCATTATGAGATTCAGCATGTATGAGTAAAGTTTTCATGTTTTTCTTTTCTAATGTTTAAAAAAATCAATGTCACCAGCTTTTGTGTGATCTCAAAATAACAAAGTAGCTAGGCCTGTGTGTGATCATGATAGATGGAAAAACTCAGGATAGGGAAACAGATTTCACTTTCAAGTTTCCGAGAATCTATTTTAAATGGCAGGCAAGGAGAAATTATTTCTCCAGTGATGAAAAAATATTCCAGCAGTATCCCTTTTGGAATCTATTGAATTTAGGAGCAGTTTAAATCTTTTTAGGATGATTTCTACAATCATGAATTAGCCTTTAAAATATATTTGAATACTTGCTGCTATTTCTGTATGCTTGCTAGAAATTCCAGGCTACAATGGCATAGTAAAATCTGGGTTCCCAAAAGCATCTTGTAATTGCCAATGAATTACTCAAAAGCAATGCAAATGAAATTGAGACTCCATCTAAAGTGGATCATAACATCTCTAAATAAAATGTTTGTAAATGTAAAGACACAGGAAACTGATATCTCAGGGGAATCTGGAATCTACTAGCTAAGAGAGATAGATGTCTGTCTTTTAGGAAGTCACAGCATCAGAGATTTGGAGTTGGAAGGGGTTTCAGTGATCATTTCTTCTATCTCTCATTTTACAAATGAAGAAACTGAGGTCTACAGAAGTAAGATGACTTGTCTAAGGTCTCAGTGACAGAGCCAAAGTCAAACTTGAATCTAGGAATCTTTTTACCATGCATGCTGCTTCTCTCTCTCTCTCTCTCTCTCTCTCTCTCTCTCTCTGTCTCTGTTTCTGTCTCTCTCTCTCTCTTTCTCTCTGACTCTCTGTCTCTGTCTCTCTCTGTCTCTCTCTCCCTATCTCTCTGTCTC
>NW_025364996.1:0-6237 GCF_016433145.1 Gracilinanus agilis | reverse complement strand
GCTTATCATATCAAATAATTTGTATAGTATTGGGATTAGTTGCTTTTTGTCTGATAGAATTCACTTGTGAATTAGGCCCTGGAGATTTTTTCTTAGGGAGTTCTTTGATGGCTTGTTCAATTTCTTTTTCTGATAAGGGATTATTTAGGTATTCTATTTCTTCTGCTGTTAATCTAGGCAATTTATATTTTTGTAAATATTCATCCATATCTCCTAAATTGTTATTTTTATTGCCATATAATTGGGCAAAATAGTTTTTAATGATTGCCTTAATTTCCCCTTCATTAGAGGTGAGGTCTCCCTTTTCATCTTTGATACTGTCAATTTGGTTTTCTTCTTTCCTTTTTTTATTAGATTGACCAGTACTTTGTCTATTTTATCTGTTTTTTCAAAATACCGGCTTCTAGTGTTATTTATTAATTTAATAGTGCTTTTACTTTTGATTTTTATTAATTTCTCCCTTGATTTTTGTATTTCTAATTTAGTTTTCATCTGGGAATTTTTAATTTCTTCACTTTCTAATTTTTTGAGTTACATGCCCAATTCATTAATCTCTGCCCTCCTTAATTTGTTAATATATGCACTCAAGGATATAAATTTCCCCCTGAGTACTGCCTTGGCCGCATCCCACAGATTTTGGTAGGATGTCTCATCATTGTCATTTTCTTCAGTGAAATTGTTGATTGTTTCTATGATTTCTCCTTTGACTAATTGGTTTTGGAGAATCATATTATTTAATTTCCAATTAGTTTTTGATTTGCCTATCCAGATGCCCTTACTAATTATTATTTTTATTGCATTAGGATCTGAGAAGGTTACATTTATTATTTCTGCTCTTTTGCATTTGTTTGCAATGTTTCTATGCCCTATTACATGGTCAATCTTTGTGAATGTACCATGTACAGCTGAAAAGAAGGTGTATTCCTTTTTGTCCCTATTTATTTTTCTCCACATATCAATTAAATCTAATTTTTCTAGGACTTCATTCACCTCTCTTACCTCTTTCTTATTCATTTTTTGGTGTGATTTATCTAGATCTGAAAGAGGAATATTTAGGTCTCCCACTATTATGGTTTTACTATCTATTTCCTTCTTGAGCTCTGCCAATTTCTCCTTTACGAATCTGGTTGCTATGCCATTTGGTGCATACATATTGAGCACTGTTATTTCTTCATTGTCTATACTGCCTTTAATCAGAATGTAATGACCTTCCCTGTCTTTTTTAATCATATCTATTTTTACTTTGGCTTTGTCAGAAATCACAATTGCCACTCCTGCCTTCTTTTTCTCATTTGACGCCCAAAAGATGTTATTAAAGCCCTGAACCTTAAACTTGTGTATGTCTACCCGCCTCATGTGTGTTTCTTGTAGACAACATATGGTAGGGTTTTGGTTTCTAATTCACTCTGTTATTTGCTTCCATTTTATGAGCGAGTTCATTCCATTCACATTCAGAGTTATAATCATCAGTTGTGCATTTGCTGACATTTTTGTATCCTCCCCTATTCCTACCCCTTTTTCTTATACTATTTCCTTTTAAACCAATGGTTTGCTATTAAGGCGGTATCCCTTATCGCCTCGCTTGATTGACTTCCCTTTCTAACCCCTCCCTTGCTATTCTCCCCTTTTTGTTTTTAAAGGCCTTATGAATTCCCTCCCCCTTCTTCTCCCCTCCCTTTTTTGACCTCCCCACTCCCCTGCTCCCCTTGGTTTATCCCTTCTGACTTTCTCAGAAGGGTTAGATAAAAGTTTTATGTCCCAATGATTAGTATAGCTACTCTTCCCTCTCCGGGTTGATTACACTGAGAGTAAGGTTTGATTATTACCTCTTAATGCTCTCTTCCTCTACTTCTTATAATAGTATTTGTCCCCTCTCCTTCCCATGCCCTCTTTGTGTGTAATAAAATATCCTATTTTTCTTATTCACTCAAGTTTCTCTTGGTATCCCCTGCTATTCACCCCCTCTTTCCCATCCCCCATGTCATCTTAGATTATTTAGTGTTCCACCCTCTCCCTGTGAATTATTCTTCTGATTACTATAATAGTGAATACTATAATAATGAATAGAGTTCACTACAGGGAATTATACATAGCATTTCTCTACATGGGAATACAGATAATTAGATCTTACTGAGGCCCCTTAAAAAGGCAAATTTAAAAATTATGAGTTTTCTTTCTTTCCTCTCTGTTTCTTATTTACCTTTTCATGTTTTTCTTGATTTTTGTGGTTAGCTTTCCATTTAGCCCTGGTCTTTTCTGTGCAAATACTTGGAAATCTTCAATTTTGTTCAATGCCCATACTTTCCCCTGGAAATATATAGTCAATTTTGATGGGTAGTTGATCTGTGGTTGCAGGCCAGCTCTCTTGCCTTTCTGAATATCGTATTCCAAGCCTTGCGGTCTTTTAGCGTGGAGGCTGCCAGATCTGTGTGATCCTGATTGGTGCTCCTTGATATTTGAATTGTCTCTTTCTGGCTTCTTGTAAGATGTTTTTCTTTTACTTGAAAGCTCTTGAATTTGGCAATTATATTCCTGGGCATTTTCTTATCTGGATCGAATATCGCGGGTGTTCTATGGATCCTTTCAATGTCTATATTGCCCTCTTGTTGTAGGACTTCAGTTCAATTTTCCTGAATAATTTCTGTTAGTATGGAGTCCAGGTTTCTATTAATTTATGGTTTTTCAGGGAGACCAATGATTCTCAAATTGTCTCTTTTAGACTGGTTTTCTTGGTCTGTCACTCTCTCATTGAGATATTTCATGTTTCCTTCTATTTTTTCAGTCTTTTGACTTTGTTTTATTTGTTCTTGCTGTCTTGAGAGATCATTAGCTTCTAATTGTTCAATTCTAGCCTTTAGGGACTGGTTTTCAGCTATAATCTTTCGGTTTTCGGCTATGTTCTTTTGGTTTTCCTTTTCAATCTAGTCATTTCTGGTGTTCAATTTGCTTATCAGTTCATTTGATTTCTGAGCATCACTTTCCAATTGCAAGATTCTACCTTTTAAACTGTTATTTTTTTTGCCAGATCTCTTCCATCTTCCTCAAAATCTCAGTTTTGAACTCTTCCATAGGTTGTGACCCATTTTCCTTATTTGAGGAGGGTCTGGATGCTTGTTTGTTCTCCTCCTCTGTTTGTTCGTTTGTCTGGATTTTCTCTGTGTAAAAGTTGTTGAGTTTTAAAGACTTCTTTTTCTTGTTGTTAATCTTTCTCTTCTGAACTTCCTGAGTCTGGGTAGCCACCATTAGCCCAGCAGCTTCTGAGCTTTATCCTCGCGCTCAGAGACTGTCTGCAGTCTTTTGGCTCCTGAGGTCTGAGGTCCGGTTTTTTTCCAAGGTCAAGCCTCCTGGTGGATCCTCTTGCTTGATCCTCTGCTGGAGGTTTCTTTACATGTCTCAGGGAGCTGCTTCCACAGTCGTATACCCGTCTACACTGATTCCCCACTCAGGGTTTTAGAGCCTTAGCTCGTGGCTGTGTCTGCCTCTACCCGTGCCTCCGCCTGAGCCTCTCGCTCCGTGTCTGTGCTCAGAGTTCGTGCACGTTCTTTAGCTTTTTGGGTACCTAAATCTTGCTGCTCTCAGGAACAGGCCCTGGAGCTGCCAGTGACTCATTGGGTGCCCCAAACTTGCTCTATTTCTTTTTAGCTGGCTTCGGAGCTATAGGTGGTGTGTGTGGAGGGGTTGGGGGTGGGGTGGTTGCTCAGCCTGCAATTTAGTCAGAGCTGTTTCACCCCTTTATAGCATGGAAATGTCCCGATTCCACGTACCTTCCACGCTGCACCCTGTTGTGGGGTTCCTCCATTCGTCTGGACTTGTTTTTATGTCCCCTTGAGGAGTCTTGTATGTTTCGGTCAGGAGAGGTTAAGAGCTGCTTTTTACTCTGCTGCCATCTTAACCCAGAACCTCCTTATCTTCCACCCTTTTCATTTTTGATACTGTAAATTTCATTCTCCTCTTTCTTTTTTTGTTTAGAGTACCATTTGGTGCATATTTAAGATTGATATTTCTTTATTGTTTATATTACCTTTTTGCAAGATATAATTTCCATCCTTATATTTTTTAGTCAGATCAATTTTTACTTAAAATTTTTCTGACATTATGATTTCTACTCCCGCTTTTTTTACTTTTGATGATGCATAATAAATTCTTCTTCAGCCTTTTACCTTTAATCTGTGTGTGTCATCCTTCCTCAAATGTGTTTTTTTCAAACTACATATAGTAGGATTCTGATTTTTAATCCACTCTGCTATCCACTTCCTTTTTATGGGTATGTTCATCCCATTCACATTCAGAGTTATGATTACTAACTGTGTGTTGCCCTCTACCTTGCTTTCTCCTTTTGATACTACTCTATTTCCTTTCACTCCATTCCTCCTCACCAGTGTTTTGCTTTTTTATCACTCCCTCTAATTACCTCCCCCTATTTCTTCCTGCATTGTTTTAATTTCTTTTCCCCACTTTTTCTCTGCCTCTCTTAATTAGTTTTTGAAGACTTTTTTGAGCTCTTCCTGAAACTGTGTCCAATCCATATTTTTCTGTTGGACTTGTGTATATGTGTTTCCTTTGCTTTCACTGGCTCTTTCTATGTCTGTATCTTGCTCTTTGTCTCCATAAAAATTATTTAGAGTTAGGTGCTTTTTTAATTTAATTTTAATACTCCATAAAAATTATTTAGAGTTAGTCTGCTCATTTTTCCTACCTTTTTATAGGTAGGCTCTATTTTCTGGGAGGTTAGGGTATCCTCTTAAACTTTAGGCACTGACAGTTAGGTGTCTTCCTGCCAAGCTCCTCTCAGAGCTAGCACCCCTAGTCCCCCCAACTCACTGGCCTTTTATCCCTGGGAAGGGAAGGGACAGAACTCTTACAAGGCTAGCAACCTAGGGTGTGTCTGTA
The DNA here is from genome assembly GCF_016433145.1 of Gracilinanus agilis. Lineage (NCBI taxonomy): Eukaryota > Metazoa > Chordata > Mammalia > Didelphimorphia > Didelphidae > Gracilinanus > Gracilinanus agilis. The sequence goes on along the minus strand of NW_025364996.1, from coordinate 1,347 downwards.
CCCAAACCAATTATTTTTTCCTTTTTCTCTCTTCCTAATCTTTAGGGCACCACGCCCTCTATCCCTTAGAGAGGCCCTAGCCTCTACGCACAGGTGTAGTGCCACCCACAGGCAAGAAGTAAAAACTGCAGGAAATTTAAAAAATTTTAAAATAAAAATAAAATTATATTGAATACATCAAACTGAATTGAATCAAATTGAATAAATTTATATAAAATAATTAATAACAATTAATTAAATTAAATTAAACCAGCCTAATAAAATTTAACAAGTCTAAATTAAACCAAACCAATTCAATGCACTATTAATTAATTAAATATATTTAAGTGCTTTATTATTTCAAACATTTTTAAATTGACCATTTTAAAACACAATAATAATTATTATATATATTTTTGTTGGTACTATTGTCTTGCAACAATTAATTAATTATTTAGCATTAGCTTTTGCTTTAACCTCAATGTAGTTGCCTTCTACAATAAAATTAAAGGAAGTTGTGTCTTGCATTTTAAATTTACATTTTAGGAACCTTTCCTTGTTTAAATTGACCATTCAGCAATAGTCAGACCAGCTGAAATAGGCAGATTAAGACAGAAAGACTAGACACTATGGGAAATATTGCAACAAATTAGAAGAAATCAGAAAAAATTCTTCTAGGTTCATCCCTACATAAACTATTGAATGCTTGGCAGTGATCCTAATCTTCCTAAAGAGGATTGGTTGACAAAGAAGGAAGTTAAAAAATTTTGCAAAGCCTAGAAAGATAGGTTCTTTATTTGGCCAAAGTATGGCTCTTTTGAATTCAAGATCTTAAAAGATTTAAAATTAGCCATTAATAAAAAGGATGCCAAAGACTATAAATACTGGCTTTTGTGGGCATATCATTTCAATAAATTAACCAAACCCTCATTGCCCTCCAGTAAGGAGACCATTCTTTCTTTGGATTTAGACCATTCTGGCTTTAAATCTAGCAAGAATAACACCCTGTCATCCTCCCACCTTGACTGTAAGGTAGTTTCTTCTGCTGACCCAAACCATAATTTGACTCCTTCCAACCCTCCCCCTTCCATGCCCCTCTCACCTCCCAGCCCACCTTCCCCCCCCCCATCATCTAAGTCTATTCAGTCTCTTCCTCCACCTGTCCACCTTTCCTCTTGCCCTGGCCACCTTCTCTCTTGCCTTGCTCAGCTTTTCTCTGCCCATTGACCAAACCAATGCTTCCCCCGCCACTCAACTTCTCCCCTGCCTTTCCTGCCCCCTCCCCTTTCCCTACTGGCCCAGCCACTGCCCCTTCTTCTTCCTACCCTTACTCTCCCCACCTCAGTCCTTACTCAATCTCCCTTCACC
>NW_025364995.1:0-2414 GCF_016433145.1 Gracilinanus agilis | reverse complement strand
GAAAATCCTTGGAGGCTTCAAAGTAAAGCTAGAACAGGGTCCAAAGCCGAATTCTAGCCGCCTGGATATCAGCAAACAAATTCTGAGAATCGTAAACATATTCTATAGATATCATCAATGAATTGAGTCTTGTATTTTTTTTATTGGGAGGACTGCACCTGGTTGGATAAAGTTTTATCTAGCTCTGACCTTGGCTGACTTAGGAATATTCTTAGAGTTAAGGGATCTTAATTTTCTTGAAGAGAAATTATTAACCAAGTAACTGCTGATTTGTTTAAAGCTTTCCAATGGAACTTATGATGTTATTAAGAAAAGGTGTGGATCTGAAAAGGAGTCAAAAGAGGAATCCCAGATTTTCATCTATTTAAGACTCTGTTCCTCTTATTGGCCTCCCACAACAGAGAAGAGATAGAACACGTAGAATGGAAAGAATAAACACATAAAATAGAATACTTAGTATGGCTAGGAAACAGAGGAAAGATAGAACAAATAGATACAAATGATAGATGGATAGAAAAGTTAGAGGAGATGGAAGAGGAAGACCACATAGAACAGTAAGAATGTATAGAAAAAAAACAAAAGAATAGATAGAACACATGGAACCTAAAAGAGATAGAACATTCATGGATAGAACATAGAGATACAGAAATAAATGAATAGATGGAAAAGGTACAGCATGGAGAAAAATAGAACATATTACAGATAGAATAGATGAAGACGTGGAGTCATAGAACAGATAAAAGACACTAAATGGATAGAACATATGGAATGGATAGATAGAACACATAGAATAGATAGAACATTAGAATACATATTCAAAAAGAGATGGATAGAACAAAGAACTCATAAAAAAGAAGAGATGGAAGAGAGAAAGCTCATAGAACAGATAGAACACATAGATGTATAGATTAGAATACACAGATTAGAATACAAATCAGAATACATAGATAAAAAGATAGATGAAAAGAAGGTAAAATACATTAAAGAGATCAGAAGGAACAACTAAATACAAAAGAGATGAATAGCTAGAACAAGTTAGAATAGAATGAAGAGGTAGAGCAGATTAAGAAGGAACGATAGAACACAGAATAGATGGAAAAGATAGAGGTCATAGACCATATAGATTCTAAAGATAGATGATAGAACACAGATGTAAGAGAGCTCACAGAACAGATGGAATAGGTAACACATAGAGTAGAAAGAACCCATGAATCAGATAGAACACTGATACAACAGGTAGATGAACAGTTTTAGAGAATAAATATGGAATATGTAGAGCACATGGAACAGAGAGAGCACATAAAACAGAACATGTTGAATGGTTAGAACAGAGAGATCAGATAGAAATATAGATACTAAAGACAGATGGATAGAATAGGAAGAAATCATAGAAGCGATAGAACACAGAGATGGAAGAGAGTGAGCTCACAGAATAGATAACAATAGATAGAGCACATGGAATAGATAGATGAGAAAGAACACAAAGAACAGATAGGAGACAGACACAGTAGTTAGAAAAGTTTGAAGAGATGGAAGAGGTAGAACACAGAACAGATAGAATAAAGGGAACAGGTAAATCACATAGAATAGATGGAACATGTAGAATGTAGAGATAGAACCCGGAGAACACAACACATACAAAAAAATATAATGGATGGAAGAGGTAGAACACATAAAAGAACGAGAACACAGAACAAATAGAATAGATGGAATAGATAGGGCTCATAGAACAGATAAATCAGGCAAAACGCAGAAAATGTAAACTGGTTAGGACAGAGAGGTCGCATAGAACACATAGACACTAAAAATAGATGGAAAGAAGAGTAAGAACCCGTAGAAGAGATAGAACACAGAAATGGAAGAGAATGAGCTCAAAAATCAAATAGACTACATAGAAGAAACAGAACATGAAGATGGATAGCTAGTACACATAGAACACATAAAATAGATGGAAGAGAGAGGACTCAGAGAACTGATAGAACACATAGATGTATAGATTAGAACACATAGAGTAGAACAGAGCAGAATACATAGATAAAAAGATAGATGAATAGAATTTAGAATACATAGAAGAGATCAGAACAACTAGATAAAAAAAGAGATGAATAGCTAGAACAAGTTAGAATAGAATGAAGAGATAGAGCACATTAAAAAGGAAGGATAGATAGAATACAGGACAGATAAAAAAATAGAACACATAGAATAGATGGAAAAGATAGAGCTCATAGAACATATAGATACTAAAGATAGATGATAAAACACAGATGGAAGAGAGCTCACAGAACAGATGGAATAGATAACACTCAGAGTAGAAAGAACCCATAAATCAGAACACAGATACAAAAGGATGAACAGTTATAGAGAATAGATGGAATATGTAGAGCACATAGAATAGATAGAACATGTAGAATAGT
>NW_025364994.1:0-2559 GCF_016433145.1 Gracilinanus agilis | reverse complement strand
AGGCCCTGGCGATTTTTTCTTAGGGAGTTCTTTGATGGCTTGTTCAATTTCTTTTTCTGATATGGGATTATTTAGGTATTCTATTTCTTCTGCTGTTAATCTAGGCAGTTTATATTTTTGTAAATATTCATCCATATCTCCTAAATTATTGTATTTATTGCCATATAATTGGGCAAAATAGTTTTTAATGATTGCCTTAATTTCCCCTTCATTAGAGGTGAGGTCTCCCTTTTCATCTTTAACATTGTCAATTTGGCTTTCTTCTTTCCTTTTTTTATTAGATTGACCAGTACTTTTTCTATTTTATCTGTTTTTTTTAAAATACCAGCTTCTAGTCTTATTTATTAATTCAATAGTTCTTTTACTTTTGATTTTATTAATTTCTCCCTTAATTTTTAGTATTTCTAATTCAGTTTTCATCTGGGGATTTTTAATTTGCTCGTTTCCAAATTTGTTTAGTTGCATGCCCAATTCATTCATCTCTGCCCTCCTTAATTTGGCTGCATCCCACAGAGTTTGGTAGGATGTCTCATCATTGTCATTTTCTTCAATGAAATTGTTGATTGTTTCTATGATTTCTTCTTTGACAAATTGGTTTTGGAGAATCATATTATTTATTTTCCATTTAGTTTTTGATTTGCCTTTCCAGGTGCCCTTACTAATTATTATTTTATTGCATTATGATCTGAGAAGGTTACATTTATTATTTTTGCTCTTTTGCATTTGTTTGCAATGATTCTATGCCCTATAATATGGTCAATCTTTGTGAATGTGCCATGTGCAGCTGAAAAGAAGGTGTATTCCTTTTTGTTCCTATTTATTTTTTTCCACATATCAATTAAATCTAATTTTTCTAGGACTTCATTAACCTCTCTTATCTCTTTCTTATTTATTTTTGGGTTTGATTTATCTAGATCTGAAAGAGGAATATTTAGATCTCCTACTAGTATGGTTTTACTATCTATTTCCTTCTTGAGCTCTGCCAGTTTCTCCTTTATGAAGCTAGATGCTATGCCACTTGGTGCATAAATATTGAGCAGTGTTATTTCCTCATTGTTTATACTGCCTTTAATCAGGATTTAATGACCTTCCCTATCTTTTTTTAATCATATCTATTTTTACTTTGGCTTTGTCAGAAATCATAATAGCTACTCCTGCCCTCTTTTTCTCATTTGATGCCCAAAAGATTTTGCTCAAGCCCTGAACCTTAAACTTGTGTATGTCCACCCATCTCATATGTGTTCTTTGTATACAACATATGGTAGGATTTTGGTTTCTAATCCACTCTGCTATTTGCTTCCTTTTTATGAACGAGTTCAGCCCATTCACATTCAGAGTTATAATCACTGGTTGTGCATTTGCTGACATTTTCATATCCTCCCCTCTTCCTACCCCCTTTTTCTTATACTATTTCCTTTTAAACTAGTGGTTTGCTATTAAGCCGCTATCCCTTATCCCCTCCCTTGATTAACTTCCCTTTCTACCTCCTCCCTTATTTTTCCCCTCTTTTTGTTTTTAAAGGCCTTATGAGTTCCCTCCCCCTTCTTCTCCCCTCCCTTTTTTTTTACCTCCCCACTCCCCTGCTCCCCTTGGTTTATCCCTTCTGACTTTCTCAGAAGGATTAGATAAGAGTTTTATGTCGCAATGGATATTATAGCTACTCTTCCCTCTCTGGGTTGATTACACTGAGAGTAAGGTTTGCTTATTACCTCTTAATGCTCTCTTCTTCTCCTTCTTATAATAGTATTTGTCCCCTCTCCTTCCCATGCCCTCTTTGTGTATAATAGAATATCCTATTTTTCTTATTCACTTAAGTTTCTCTTGGTGTCCCCTACTATTCATCCCCTCTTTCCCATCCCCCATGTCATCTTTGATTATTTAGTGTTCCACCCTCTCCCTGTGAATTATTCTTCTGATTACTGTAATAGTGAATACTGTAATAGTGAATAGATTTCACTACAGAGAATTATACATAACATTTCTCTACATACGAATACAGATAATTAGATCTTACTGAGGCCCTTAATAAGGCAAATTTTAAAATTATGAGTTTTCTTTCTTTCCCCTCTGTTTCTTATTTACCTTTTCATGTTTCTTTGATGTTTGTGGTTGGATATCAAACTTTCCATTTAGCCCTTGTCTTTTCTGTGCAAATACTTGGAATTCTTCAATTTTGTTGAATGCCCATACTTTCCCCTGGAAATATATAGTCAATTTTGATGGGTAGTTGATCCGTGGTTGCAGGCCCAGCTCTCTTGCTTTTCTGAATATGGTATTCCAAGCCTTGTGGTCTTTTTGCGTGGAGGGTGCCAGATCCTGTGTGATCCTGATTGGTGCTCCTTGATATTTGAATTGTCTCTTTCTGGCTTCTTGTAAGATTTTTTCTTTTGTTTGGAAGCTCTTGAATTTGGCAATTATATTCCTGGGCATTTTCTTATCTGGATGGAATGTTGTGGATGTTCTATGGATCCTTTCAATGTCTATATTGCCCTCTTGTTGTAGGACTTCAGGACAATTTTGCTGAATAATTTCTTTTAGTATGGAGTCCAGGTTTCTATT
>NW_025364993.1:0-5512 GCF_016433145.1 Gracilinanus agilis | reverse complement strand
TGCCAACCTGGATGCAGCTGGGCTCTCCGTTCTTGTTCATCGTTTGGGCTAGGGTCTCAAAATGACCACTAGCTCCTAATTTCTGCCAGGCTTTTATGTCATTGAAATATTTCCCATAGTTGTAGGCACATCCAAAAGTTAGGTTTTGCCCCTCTACAATGCACTCCTCCTTCTCTTCCAAGGGTTCTTGCAATGCTGAAAATAAGAGTCATTCAGAAAAGCCCCATTCTGCCCTCAGTTCCCACCCTCCAGTTCATGCATGTTTCCCTTCCCCCCAGCTTGAATGAATGTTACAGGTATGACCTCTAGGCTCAAAAAGAAGATAAGCATAGGGCCTGGACTTGGGATTTGTGGGTGAGGAAACTCCTCCTACCAAGCCAGGTACATGGCTGTCTTATCTACAATTTATACTCTACTGAGTCACAGAGAGATGAAGGAACCAGGCTATGTCAGAGTGGATCCAGGTCATCTGGAGAGGCCAGTTCTGTCCTCTAAGCCATGCTGAACAATAGGCTCAGTTCCTAGGGGCCTTTAAGATTTTTGAAAATGGTTTAACAAAGCTCAGGGAATTGGAACTTCTCATCACCTTTCTCTTGGAGAAACAAAGAAAAGAGTCTGTCAGGCCACTTGGCTTCCTTTCTGCCTTCACTCTGCCTTCTCCACATCATTCAACCAAATTCCTCCCAGGCTTTGATGAGAACAGGGATAAGGAAGACTGAGCGGAAAAGGCTATTGTGCCCATGAGGAGAGGAAGAATTGGGACAATTTCTTGATGCACAGTTGCTTCCTTCTGGTCACAGCCTTTAAGAATAGAGAAAGGGCCTTGTTATGTCATTGTAGACCCCATTGTAGACCCTGAGGCTAAAGAAGCTGAGGCTATATTATATACTTGAGCTCAATAGCCCTTAGCTGTAGCAAAGTTAAAACTGATCAATCAGGAATCCACATGAGGACCCAATATAGTGGGTCTCAGGGAGCAAAGAGTCAATATGCTACCTAAGTAAAAGTTAAGTGCAAAAAGGAGGATGGGGCACTAGGTGGCTGTGGCTAGAGAGCCAGGCCCAGACACCAACCCAATCTGACAATTTCTAGCTGTATGGCACTGGATGTCACTTATGCCCAATTGCCTAATCCTTATCATTCTTCTACCTTGGAACAAAAACTTTGTATTGATTGTAAGATAGAAGGTAAATTTTTAAAAAAAAGTAAATGGTTTATGTCCCAAAAATGGAAGAGGTTAAAGATTTCGTGGCAATCAATATTGCGATCAAACCCAGGAGTGAGAGCTACACTTCCAGCCTGGGTCACTTAAAAAGACTCATTATTTTTTTAATTATTATTTTTTAAATACAGGGATAGGGCCTAGATCTGAAATTTCATTGGCATAGGGAACTTCTAGGCACCCTGGAAAGTCTTATTTACCAATGAGATCCCTAATATCTCACTGCTAAAGAGAAGAAACTCTTTGTGCCAATATAGGCATACACCTAAAACACAGTATAAATGTGAGCTATTATTATTACTAAAAATGGCTCCAGAATTGGACTACGTAGCCTTGGACTGTATGGAATTTGCCCCCTCTCTATACTTCTCTCTGATGTGAAACAGTTTCTGTGTCCCCAAAGTCAGTGACCTGACAATGTCACTTGATTGGACTCACTAAGAGGACAGGAGGGAAGGACCGTTCTTGAGATCAGAGTTTCAGGAAGCAGCTAAAATGGGGGATGTTGTAGGAGGGAAAGCAGAAAGGCTTGGAGTAGGAGAAAATTCAGGCAGGGCAGACTAACTGCAATAATCAATAACAGGAAATTAATGGTCAACTCTGTGGTAAGTTGCCACCGGATTCTAAAATAATTGTTCCAATTTCACCAGCCCTGTGGACTAATCTGCTCAGTGAACTTTTCCATTTCCATATCTTTAGATCCCACTGTTTTCCATACTTGAAATGCCTTCTTCTCTGTTAACCAAATCCTTTCCACAAACCTCCCAGCACAAAGAAGTTCTCTCTCTAGGGCACTTTCCATAGCACTCCATTCCTCAAAATGTTTTTCATCTTCTGAAATTGTGGCAGGTAAATAATGAAATAGCAGCATGTAAATTTTAAAAGACATTTTAGAAGTTTACAAAAATGGGAGGGTAGCATAATACAGTGGAAAGGGCACTGGAGTTGCCATTAGAAAAATGATCTGTATTCAAATCCTGACTCACCACCTATTCCCTGGTCGAGTTTGGGCAAAATCTTAACATTTATACATCTTATCTTTTTAAAAAAGAAATCATACTTCATGGTTTCTTAGGTCCCCTTTCATTCTCCATCCTGTAAAACTGTGAATTCCATGTACTATTGGGGCTCAAACAACACTTGGTCCTCCCTACACACAATGAGCTGCACTCTCATCCCTCCCCAAGCTCCACTTTTCCCAAGAAAATATTTACAAGGGTGACAAAGAAGAGGAATCAGAATTCTCCTTTTCAAGAATTCCCCACTAGTGTCATCCTTCCACAACTCTGCCCACTGGAGTTTCCATCATGTTTGTTACCTGCCAGACAGAGAAATAGCAACAGCAGCATCTGTGACCTCCAGACTCCTGCCACCTCCATCTTATCTCTGGCTCTTGGATCCACCTGTGACTGACTGTGCCCAGATTTCCTGATCAAAGTCTTGATACCTCCAGTTCCCCTCAGCCTTAAAACATCTTCAGGATGTTGCTTCACAGGATATGTATGTCTTTCATATTGGAGGATGGGAGGTACTAAAGTGGGGAAATGATGGACTAGAACACTTCTGTGGTTCATGATGTGATGTCCCACCCTTGTTAATCTTCCTAAAATACTGTTTTCATCATGTCATTTCCCCAATAAGAAACCTAGAGACAGTACCTGCTTCTTAGCCTGTTAATTTTAACTGCTTCTTCATGGCTTTTGAAACACACATAACCCAACACTTAGTTTTTCAACTATATATATATGTATATATACATACACATACACACACACACACACAATGCCACTTGAACGTACTATATATTTTGCATCCACTTAACTATTACTGTGTATATTGTCAAGCCAATCTGTCTTGAATAATTATTAAACTCACTGAGGAAGTCCCTTCATGTTCTGGGACTTGAGAAAATTAATACAATAGAATCTTCAAACAGGAATATCTGAAAGAGCTCACTTCTTTTAGACTTAAAAAAAAAAAAAACAGGCCTCAGACACTTCCCAGCTGTATGACCCTGGGCAAGTCACTTGACCCCCATTGCCCACCCTTACCACTCTTCAACCAAGGAGCCAATACACAGAAGTTAAGGGTTAAAAAAAAACAGCACCACAATAGTGGTAAACATCTTTGGTCATAATCTATGTTCAGACACATGCTTTATAATATTCATATGCATCCTAGTGTTTTTTTAAAACCCTTGTCTTCCATCTGAGTATCATTACTAAGTATTGGTTCTGTAATGGAAAAAGGATAGAGATGGGATAAGATTTAAGAGAAGTAGAAGGCTGTCTTTAAAGCACATACTAGGAACTCAAGAGAAAGGATATTAGCAGGCAGAAGGCAGAGGAGGAACAGTTTGGAAGTGATAACTGGGTGAGTCAGTACTTCCTGGAGGAGGTAGATCTCTTCCTGTCTGGAAGGGTGGAGGAAAGGTGACTTGTCAGAGCTTAGCTACCTCCTCTGTTTGACTGGGAATATCTAGAAAAAAATCTGCCCATACTTGCTGCACTTTCCAGAAGGGTTTTATCTAAAAATCCTGTCAGATGGGCAAAAAGGTTTTACCTCAGGGGTCAGACCCCCTGGGAGGGACTTAGCTGTTTGAGAGCAATCCTAATGGGTTTAACAACAGCTTTTGGACTATATCAAACTTACTATTGAGGGTCATAGATAGGTAGCTTAGTCAGTTTTTGGAGAACACCTAGGTAGAGGTAGGGAGCTGGCAAGTTAGCCAGAAGACTCGAAGGCTCCCTCTTTCAAGGGACGTAGAGGGATTTTTGGTAGAGATATTGATTTTTATATCAATTGTCTCCAAGGCATTTCCACAACTGTCCAGTAAGAGAAAGTGATTCTGCTTTATTCTCACTAACTGGAAGTTAGAATACCCAGAGATCCCAGCTACGTATTCAAGGGGATCCCTAAGTGGATCTACCACCATCCCATCTGGCTCTTTCTACCTTAACTGTTTGTTTTTTTTAGTTCCAAGGCAGAAGAGTGATAAGGGTTAGGCAATGGGGGTTAAGTGACTTGCCCAGGGTCACATAGCTAGGAAGAGTCTGAGGTCAAAATTGAATCCAGGACTCCTAGTCTCTCTCTCTAAACCTGGCTTTCTATCCACTGAGCCACCTAGCTTCCCCACTCTAGTATTTTTAATAGAAATGGGTATTATATTTTGCCAAAAGCTTTCTGCATCTATTGAGATGATCATATGATTGCCATTTAATTTTGTTAGTGATGTGATCAATTATGCTGATAATTGTCCTAATAAAGAACCAGTCCTGCCTTTCTGGGATAAATCCCATCTGTTCATAGTGTATGATCCAGCTGCCCAAGGCATCAGTGCCATCAGACTTCCTAGCTTCAAAATACTTTCAGGATGTTGCTTCACACCATGCATGCGTCATGTTGAAGACTGTGGGGTTGGGAAATAATGAAATGGGAATGTGTCAAAAGGTTGAGGACCCACTAAAAAAGAATAAACAGAGGGAGAAACAGAAAAAATGCTATGCGTACTGTTCCCAAAATGCAATTTTCATCATGTTATTTTTCCCTGCTCAAAATAGTGATAGCTCTCTCTTTCTCAGCAAATCAATGACAAATATTTTGTTTCTGCCAAGTTTCAAAACAAGTATAAAATGGTATCTCCTTAACTCTCCAACCTTACTTCCCACTACTTGCCTGTATATCCCTTTTGAACCAGTCAGATAAGTAGTCCCATTGTCCTTTTTTTAAAAAATTATTTATGTATTTATTCATTTGTTTGTAACATTTAAAATACTAAGATACTCAGTTAATTCCCTTATTCCTTATCAGGAGTTTTGCTACTCATCTGATTCTTTAAGCTGATTTACAATTCTCTCACAAATTCCCTTCCTCCCTTTCCTTTCTCTCCCCTACCCCCCCCCCAACACACACACTAGAGAAGGCATCATCCAACTAAAAGAAAGTATATATAAAGCTATGTCTTATTTCTATTTCTCAGTTCTTTCTCTGGAGGTAGATATTCACAAATCATTCTTGTCTTTTAAGTACTCCCATGTTTACATACCTCCCCCAACCCTTTCCTCTTGAGAGGTCCTCTTCCTTAAAATATATATAAAATGGGGGGGCAGCTGGCTAGCTCAGTGGATTAAGAGCCAGGCCTAGAGACGGAAGGTCCTAAGTTCAAATCTGGCCTCAGACTCTTCCCAGCTGTGTGACCCTGGGCAAGTCACTTGACCCCCATTGCCTACTCTTACCACTCTTCTGCTTTGGAGCCAATACACAGTATTGACTCCAAGATGGAAGGTAAGG
>NW_025364992.1:0-1505 GCF_016433145.1 Gracilinanus agilis | reverse complement strand
TATATATACACATATATATTAGTTATATTAGTTATATATTAGTTATATTTTTTCTTTTACTATTCATTTATTTTAATTTTATTTCTCCAGATCATTCAAATCTTTGCCAATTATTTTAATATTTTTACATATCATATATGTGACATGACAATTGTATAATAGATATGATTTGTTATAAATGTAATAAATTATACTAAATGTGCTCATCCAAGAGAAATAAATTTTTCTGTTAGGTATGTTAAAAAATTTATGTCGCGGGGGCAGCTGGGTAGCTCAGTGGAGTGAGAGTCAGGCCTAGAGACGGGAGGTCCTAGGTTCAAACCCGGCCTCAGCCACTTCCAGCTGTGTGACCCTGGGCAAGTCACTTGACCCCCATTGCCCACCCTTACCAATCTTCCACCTATGAGACAATACACCGAAGTACAAGGGTTTAAAAAAAAAATTTATGTCATTCCTTTTTTCATTCCATTTACTATTTCCCCCTTCAATGAATTTTATATGTATTTATATATGTATATATATAGTGTCAACTGTGTTTATGGAACCCCAAACTGGTCTTTTCTTAGACTGAAAAATGGACCACCAAGCATCCATTAAGTATTTTGATATACTGAATAGGAGTGAAAGAAATACTTAAATCTCAATTACCCTTTTTGTCTTAGAAGTTTCTTCCATTGAATCTTGGGCCACTCCCTAGTACCCTAGCCTCTGGCTACAGCCTCTTTCCCAGGCCTGCTTGTAACCAGTCAGTATGTGCTTTTTGTCCTATATTCCCCAAAAGGTATATAAGACTCCAAATTCTTTTGGTCCCTGGGAAATCTCCTTTGGCAGTGTGTTTTATCAGAGACATTTTTCCCAGAGTCCCAAAGGTTTGATTCTGTGTGATGGCCGAAACTTGAGCTTTGTCTCTCTTGTCCTGATTAAAGACTTGTTCTTTCTAACTGCATTAGTGGTTCTGTGTTTCTGAAAGTTGACAATAGTTACATTTGTTATATTTTTTAAAATTGCTATAAATCACTATTGATTAGAGAAAGCTACATAAAAGAAATTCCGAGGTCCTACCTCTTGTTAATCAGATTTACTACTATGACAAAAATGGAAAATGATAAATACATAGGATCTAGAAGGCATGTGGGAAAATTGGGACATTAGTACACTATTTTTGGAGTTGTGAACTGATCAAACCATTCTGGAGAGCAATTTGGAATTATGTCCAAAGGGCCATAAAAGTGAGCATACTCATTGACCCAGAAATACCACTTCTATGTCTATACCACCTGCAGAGAAAGTACTGATGTAGTTTGAGTGAAATTCAAAGGATACTTTGTTTTTTAAATTTCTTTATTTTTGAATTTAGTATGTATTTTCTTTCTCTACACAAGTAATATGTGTAATAGAATATCTTATTTTTCTTATTTACTCGGATTTTTCTTGGTGTCCCCTACTCTTCCTCCCCTATTTCCCACCCCCCATGTCATCTTATACCATTTAGTATCCTGTCCTCT
>NW_025364991.1:0-1335 GCF_016433145.1 Gracilinanus agilis | reverse complement strand
TCTCTCTCTCTCTCTCTCTCTCTTTCTCTCTCTCTCTCTCTGTCTCTGTCTCCTTCTCCATGCTTAGTTCATTACCTCACTGGCATGAATTAAGTGACACATTTCTTCTTCAATATTCAGGCTTGTCATTGAATTGATTAGATTTCTAAAGACTTTTACAAGTTTTCTTCCTTTTCTCCTTCAACAATGTAGTTGTTACCTATATTGTCCTAGTTCTCATTATTTTTATTCTGTAATAGTTCTTCTGAATGTTAATTTTTCATTATTTTTGGCCCATTCATGTTTACTAACTTTATATATCATAATTTGTCTACCCATTCCCCAGTGGGTAGGTTCTTAGTTTCTAATTTTTGGCAACTATTAAAAAAAGTGATACATACACTTTTTTCATGTATTTGCCCTTTTTTTTCTTTCTTTTATCTCTTTGAGATTTAGATCCAGTAATGATTTATTTAGGTAAGTGATGGGCAAACTTTTTAAAGAGGTGGCCAAAGGAAAGGAAATGCTCATCTGTCAGTCTGTTTCTAAGGCAACTCTTTTGAAGTTTCATTGTATTGTATCCTACTCATTGTATTCATCAGATTAGGAATAATGCCTCTAGGTCCTATAAAACATTTCAGTCCCCACCCCCCCATCTGGCCTGTGGGCTATAGTTTGCCCATCAAAGATCTAGGTCATAGGCTATGCACAGTTTAATAATATCCTGGGAATCATTCCAAAATAATTTTCAGAATAGCTGGATCAATTCAAAAGTCCACCAACAATGAATGCATTAGAATATGTTTACCTGCAATATATTTTTTAATTTTTCCTTTGGGCATATTTGACAATCTGTTAAGTATGAGGGAAAAAAAGTTCAAAGCTGTACATATATATATATATATAATTATTACGGTTTAGAGCATTTCATCATATAGTTATTGCTAGTTTGGATTTCTTGGCAATTGGCCTATTCTTATTATTTGACCATTTATTTATGGGGAAACAGCAAATAGGAAAACTTGGAGGTTATCAATAAGCATTTAATAACCACCTCATATGTGCCATTCATTGTGCTAAGCAATAGGTATGGCATATAGTAGGTACTTAATAAATGATTAGACTGATTAACTAGGGATTTAGAGGAAGGCCAAAACAGCACTTCAAGGCTATTTTAAAAGATAATGAGTTGTATTTTGGACATACTGATATTGAGCACTCTCAGAACATCCAGATAGTGGAGTGCAATAGGTAGTTGAAATGCAGGTCTAGAATTCAGAGGCTAGAAGTTATATGTATATTATATAACTGTGTATATAATATATACATATATACACATGTATGTATATATATATG
>NW_025364990.1:0-1121 GCF_016433145.1 Gracilinanus agilis | reverse complement strand
TATATATATATATATATATATATACACACAAACACACATACTGGGGGAGGGAGAAGACGGTAATAAGAAAAATAGGAAAACGAAAAGGAATAAATTTTTATTCCATAAAGAAGCACGTGGGACTAACAGGGAAAAATAACAATATACTGTTAAAGGTAAAGAGATTAAAGAGAGGAAATATTCAGTACTTAAGTACATTGAAATCAACTTAAAGAGGGAAGAACAATCAGATCCATTAGGGCAGACAATTGATTCACGCCCTATAGAGAAGTAGAAGAGTAACAAAAGGACTGGTGGGGAGGGAAGCAATACTAGGGAGGGAGAAGGCTTGGTGGGGAGCCAGGATTACCTTTAAAGGACAAAATAAGTGGATATAAGAAGGAAATGGGGAGAAAGGGAAGTACAACAAGGGAGGGGTTTATAGAAACTGATTAAAAAAGCATTGGTATAGAAGGAAACAGTGAAACAAGAAAGGATAGAACTAGGAGAATCAAAATGTCTGGGAATATACTGTTGATAATTATAACTCTGAATGTGAATGGCATGAAGTCACCCATAAAACAGAAGCAAATAGCAGAGTGGATTAGGAACCAAAATCAAACCAAAATATGTTGTCAACAAGAAACACACATGAGACAGACAGACATACATAGAGTGAAAATGAGAGGATGAAGCAAAATCTATTGAGCTTCAAATGAGAAAAAGAAGGCAGGGGTTGCTATCATGATCTCTGACAGAGGCAAATTAAAAAGAGATAAGGTTAAAAGAAGAGATAGGGAAGGTAACTACACATCCTAATACAAGGCAATATAAACAATGAAGACATATCAATACTCAATATGTATACACCAAAAGGTATAGCTTCCAAATTTCTAAAGGAGAAGCTAGTGGAGCTCAAGGATAAAATAGATAGCAAAACCATACTAAATAATGGGGGACCTCAACTTTCCCCTATGAGATCTAGATAAATCAAACCCAAAAGAAATAAGAAGAGAAGAAAGGTGAATGAATCCCTAGAAAAATTAGAGTTAATGCATATATGGAGAAAACTCAATAGATACAAAAAGAAGACATCTTCTTTTCAGCAGCACATGGAACATTCACAAAGAAGGACCATGTAA
>NW_025364989.1:0-3607 GCF_016433145.1 Gracilinanus agilis | reverse complement strand
ATCCCAAGGCAAGAAGAGAACCACAGGTGAATGACCTGATTGCTCTACTGGATCTGCTACATGTCAGGAAAAATCAAGGATGGTCCCTGGCACATTGGGTGGACTACCTGTGAGGGATTAATGAAGTGGTAGAAATAAGAGCGGCACAAGACCCTCATGGTTGGGTTGTCATATACGTGGTTCAAGGAAGCATGGCGGTCAGTGAAATCACAGATCCCATCCAAATATCTGAGTGAGCTCGGTTGGGTGTTCTGGTTTTTCCATTTTCTGACCAAAGAGCATGACTGAGCTGAGTCAGAATATCACAATGACACCTGAGTTTGTAGCATGCCCCAATGCATTGTTGTCTAGTTACACCCCTTCCTAATTGTAATGATATTTGGGGGAATCTTAAATTTGTGTAATTATTGACCTGAGCATATTTTAAGAAGCCTCATTCATCTAGAAAAAATGCATCGTGTTTAAACCATTCCAAGCCCCATAATAACAAGAATACCTGGGATTTGTGTATCACTTTTATTCTGATGAGCTCAAACCACATCATATAAGCCCATTTCTTTTAACCTCACCATATCCCTATGAGGAAATAAAGATGAGGATCTGTGACTACCCCTATTTTGCTTCTGAATCTTTTTTTCATTTTTTTATTACTGAAGCAACAAGAGATTATGAAATTTACCTACAGGCATAGAGCAGGGCAGAAGCAAATATAAATTAGCAATCTCCCCGTCCTCCTACATCTGTAGAAGGATTAATGCAGGAGGCAACTGGGTCTGCCACCTTGCCTCAGTAAGAGGGCACAAAGTAATCCCAGAGGGTTCAGGCTGATAAGTCACACCCAAACCCTCCTTTTATGGCATTTGCCACAAAAGGGAACCAGGAAAAAAGCACCTCAATTCAATTCCAACACTTATTAAGTACCTACTGGGTACAAAGCATAGATATCCATGAATGGAGGTAAGAGAGGGAAAGGGTAGCAGCCACTTAAACCAGAAGACTGATACCAAGACTCACAGCAGTTTGGCACCAGCAACTGGACACAGTGATAGTGGAGGTGAATCCATCACATTTAATCCTATGATTACTTATACAAAGACAAAGACTACAGTTATTAAACACTTACTATATATAGCAGTGGTTCCCAAACTTTTTTGGCCTACCGCCCACTTTCCAGAAAAAATATTACTTAGCCCCCTGGAAATTAAATTTTTTTTAAATTTTAATAGTAGTTAATAGGAAAGATAAATGCACCTGTGGCCATCACTGCTCCCCTGGATCGCTGCAGAACCCACCAGGGGGCGGTGGCGCCCACTTTGGGAATCACTGGTATAGAGCATGCTGGGCTGGGTGCTGGGTGCACTACAAAATTTAGACTTTGCCATCCTAAGCTGTAATGAGGAGTTTACTGTCTAGAAACCAAACAAAGCTGCTTGGAGCAGCAAAGTGACACAATGGATAGAGTGCTAAGGCTGGAGTAGAAGGATCTGAATTCAAATCCAGCCCCAGGCACTTACCAGTTGTGTGACCCTGAACAAGGTACTTAACCTGTTTGCCTCAGTTTCCTCAACTATAAAATGGGGTTCCTGGAGAAGAAAATGGCCATCCATTCCAATTTCTTTACCAAGAAAATCTCATAAATAAGGTCATAGAGAGTCAGATATGACCAAATGACTTAACTACAATGGCCAGATGAAACACAGATATTTGTAATACATAATATTATATGATTTGTGTTTTTGAAAAGTACAAAGCAAAGTGCTATGTAAAGGTTGAGGGAGAAGGTCATGACTAAAGTATTATGGAAGGCTTCCTGGAGGAGGTAGAATTTGCTCCAGGTTTTAAGGGATGCTTTTCATTACTCACAACACTGTCTCTGATTTCTGTACCATTGCTTTTCACAGGCTAGAATTCAGTTCTCACCTCTGTCTCTTGGCATCCTTCTAAACTAGTTTCCTTCAAAGCTCAGGTCAAGCATCAGCTTCTCAATGGCTCCATCTTTGAACAAGCCTCCACCCTCAGCTGCTAGCTCCTTCCCTTACAAAAAAACGATCTTATTTCTGGATGCATGTATGTACATATATATACACACATTTATGTGTGTACATATGGGGGCAGCAAAATGGCACAGTAGATAAGAGTACTGGGTCTGGAATCAGGAATACTCATCTTCTTGAGTTCAAATCTGACCTCAGATACATACTAGCTGTGTGACCCTGGGCAAGTCACTTAACCCCATTAGCCTGAGTTTTCTCATCTGTCCAATAAGCTGGAGAAGGAAATGGCAGACCACTCCAGTATCTTTGCCAAGAAAACCCCAAACGGAGTCACAAAGAGTCAGACCTAGCTGAAAAAGACTAAACGTGCATATATATGTGTATATCTGTATATATATATATACACATATATATATATATATATCTTGTATATATTTACATATGCACATGTTGT
The DNA here is from genome assembly GCF_016433145.1 of Gracilinanus agilis. Taxonomy (NCBI): domain Eukaryota; kingdom Metazoa; phylum Chordata; class Mammalia; order Didelphimorphia; family Didelphidae; genus Gracilinanus; species Gracilinanus agilis. The sequence goes on along the minus strand of NW_025364989.1, from coordinate 1,159 downwards.
CTCCCTCAGTAGAATATAAGCCCTCTACCTTCCTCTCTGTTCCTGTACCCCTTCCCACAACCCCATTGTGGACTTACTGACTACTCACTCCACTTGGACGAGATTGGTATCATTAAACAATGAAGTGGAGAGCTCCCATGAGCCCTACCTCTAGTACTTTCACTAAAACTGTCACCTCTGATGTTACTTAAGGATCCCTGGGTCTTAGCATCACCTCTACCCTTGCACCTTTAGGATTTCCAAGTCTTTCTGCCTGCCCTACTGTTGAACTTTCTTTTATGTGTTGTTTCTCATGATTAGAATGTAAGTTCCTAGGGGCAGCTGGGTGGCTCAGTGGATTGAGAGCCAGGACTAGAGACGGGAGGTCCTAGGTTCAAATCTGACCTTAGCCACTTCTTAGCTATGTGACCCTGGGCAAGTCACTTGACCCCCATTGCCTAATTCTTAACATTCTTCTGCCTTGGAACCAATAAAGAGGATTGATTCCAAGACAGAAGGAAGGTAAGTGTTCTTTAAAAAAAAGGAAAAAAAAAGAATGTAAGCTCCTTGCAAGCAGGAAAATCTCACATTTTCTCTGTATCTTCAGTGCTTAGCAGAGCTTGTGGCACATAATAAACATTTAATTAAAATTTTCCATTCATTCACTTAAATACAATTTCACATTTGTCTTTGTAGTCCTGGGGTCTGGCATATAGTAGGAGCTTAATAAGTGTTGGTTGACTGATAAACGGATAGATGGGAATTCAGCAAGAGAAAAGAAAGAACAGGGAAGAGGGGGCATGTCCTTGGATAGTTATTAACACTAGATTCTTTAAAAAAAAACTTTGTGCATGATTGATAAATTAGGAAGACTAGATAGAAAGCCTTCTGATGGTAAAGTCTAGACCAGTGTTGGGCAAACTATTCCCTGTGGGTCATATCCAAGCAGTAGTTTGCCCATCACTGTCTTAAGCAGCAATTCCCCAATCACTACACCCCTACTTCTAGATGTAGTGATTAGGGAATTGCTTAAGGCAGTGATGGGCAAACTACTGCCTGGATCTGATCCATGGAGAATAGTTTGCCCATCACTGGTCTAGACCAAGCAATTGGAAAATGTTTTCCTATTGTTTTTCCTGAAGGGTAGTTAGAGAGAATCACAGTCAGAGGAGAGAGAAGG
>NW_025364988.1:0-3996 GCF_016433145.1 Gracilinanus agilis | reverse complement strand
GACATCCTGCCTCTAGGCCTAGCTCTCTATTCACTAGAATCACCTTAATAAGAGATTTTCAATGAAGTTTAAGTCGGTTGCATTCCTAAAAAGTCACTGAAGCATTTTTTATACCTATGTTGTTAACTGTCATAATAGGTGGCATAGTACCTGGTAGTACTTCAGTATACCATCTCCAATTGGAAATTTCTATAATTACAAAAGAATATTGCTTCTCAATATATCAAAATGTTTTTCAGAGTTCATCACTCCTTTATTGAGGTTGAGATTGCCAGGATCATTGAAAGTAAAAACATCCTCAAAACATGTTGGGTAGTGAATTTTTGAAATTGCATGGAAATATCCATATCTTACAGGCTCAGTTGGACTTCTCAGTGGTTTTCATATGGTACTAAATGAAAAAAAAAATGAGTTTCATTAATAAAAATTTCCTTTTTTTTTTTGATCCAGCCATACCATTGTTGGGTTTGTACCCCAAAGAGATTATAGATAAACATGCTGGTGATAGAATACTATTGTGCTCAAAGGAATAATGAACTGGAGGAATTCCAGGTGAACTGGAAAGACCTCCAGGAATTGATGCAGAGTGAAAGGAGCAGAACCAGGATAACATTGTACACAGAGACCAATACACTGTGGTAAAATAGAATGTAATGGACTTCTGTACTAGCAGCAATGCAAGGATCCAGGACAATTCTGAGAGATTTTTGGAAAAGGACGCTACCCACATTCAGAGGAAGAACTACAGGAATGGAAACAGAAGAAAAACAACTGCTTGAACACATGGGTTGAGGCAGACATGATTGGGGATGTAGACTCAAAACTACCACACCAATGCAACTATCAACAATTTGGAAATAGGTCTTGATCAATGACACATGTTAAAACCAGTGGAAATACGCATCAGCCATGGGGCGGGGAGGGGGGAGTTCAGGGGGGGTGAAGGGGAAAGTAAGAGCATGAATTATGTAACCATGTTAACTTTTCTAAAAAATAAATATTAATAAATGTTTTTAAAAAGTATATTAAAGGAACAAAAAAAGAAAAAAATTCCCTTTTTGCAGTCTGCAGTACTCTTATCTTTATATTGCCTTGCATGTGACAAACTTTTTTTTTCATAGCAATAATTAACAGATATATATTTTATTGATCTTCTTACTGTTATTCCAATTATAATTTTCTCACTAAACTGTGAAACAATGTACCAATAACAGAAGCTAGGACCTTCTGAAGATTTTTTATTTACCAAGAACTCCTTAGGTTGTTCCTAACAAAAGTTTGTCAGTTTTTGACTTTTTAAGAAATGTGCAACCATGTTTTCCTTTGTGCTTTGATGTACTGTTGGCTTAAATGATCTTTTAAACACTTGAATTCCCAACACCAAAAATTTCTGTAATATCTCTACTGGTTTTTGAAGTTCGCTTTTTAAGAGGAATAAAATTTGACTTTCTGTAGGATCACAGAATTTAAAGCACAACAAAAATACAACAAAACATGTGTATGGCATAAAATCTAACATTCATCTGTTAGAGAACTAACTGAAGTTGGGGCAAGTAGCTCGATTCAGTTTCTTCAAGTCAAGACCAGACTTGAGTCAATCTAAAATCAGTAGAAGCATACATATAACCATTACTTTAAAAAAAAAATAAACCATAGGGGAAAAAATGGTTTGTCTTAAGTTTTTGAAACACCTCTGAGTATTTGCTCTTACAGGGAAGTTGAGGGTCACTAGAGTTTGAGTAAAGGAGTGAAACATGTTCAGAACCATATTTTAGGAAAATCACATGGTCAGAATTCACTGGGAATCACTTTAGCAGCTTCATGGGAGAAGAATGAGGGTAATACTTGAAGCAGAGAAAACTATTATGCAGCTCTTGCAATGGTGATGAAGCCCTGAGTTGGGGGATGTCATATGTGAGAGAAAAAAAGATGTAAATGAGAGATATTATTGAGGCTGAAATGACAAGAGTTGTCAAATGATTGGATAAATGGGGTGAGAATGCAGAGTTGAAGATGATGCCAATGTTTTAAATCTAGTTGACAAGGCAGATGATAGAGTTATCAATAGTAACAGAAGTTGAATTTTTGTTTTTCGGGGAGGGGAGAATAATGAGATCTGAATAATGAATTGTTTTGGATTTGTTGAGCTTGAGATGCCTGTGGGAGATCCAGCTTGAAATGTCCAACAGAAAATTTGTAATGTGGGACTGGGGCTCAGGAGACAGATTAAAGGTAGATATATGTACATCTGTGAGTCATCTGTACAGGAATAATCATTGAACACATAGCTGATGAAATCAGCAAGTGAGATAGAATAAAGAGAAAAGATCATCAGGCCAAGGACAGAGCTTTGAAGGATACTCACAGTTAATAGAATTGAATTGCTTTCCCTGAGAGGGCTGTCCTTTCTGAAAAGGCAAGTCAGGAAACAGTACCATATTTGGAGCCAAGGAACCTGGGTTTGAATCCTAAACTTCAAATTGAATTCAACAAGAATCCTTAGTCTCATCTATAAAATAAGGAAATTTGGACTAAATAAACTCTGAGATTCCTTCCAGCACAAAATCTATGCTTTCTCCCATTCGATATATGTTCCTAAAATTCAATTAATATTTGCTGGATGATGAATGAATCAATCAACCTTTCAATCAGTTATTCCTTAGCATGGGTTCCTGGGCTAGAATCACAAATAGTTTTCTTCTTGCAGACTCCTTTGCCATTGTCCCTGACCACAAAAGACATTTACTTTCTGCCCAGGGCATGCCAAACAGCTGCCTTTGTGACTAGGTGAGGCCTTCAACACTTTGGAGGGGATGGTGAGGTCTGACTTGAGTGCCTGGGCAGGGTTTGCTTCCTGCTTGCTCTGTTCACTTCCCAGGGCCCTCCAGGCAGCCACATGCCAATACATGGAGTTATCAGCACATCAAAGGCATTATATTTATCCTGTCTTGCCACAGAACATTTAATAGTGCTATGATGGATGTTGTGGTAGCCGGCAAGGAACACTTTGATGTACATGGCCTTGTTTGATTAATGAGGGGCCCTGCTGAGAGGCTACACACAGAGTAAATTACTCTTTTCAGAAATGGCTGATTCGCACTATTGTACTAATTATTTCACAAGCTTGGGGTCAGTTCCAGATTCTGTGACACACTCCCCGCACACACACAAAAGAGGGAAAAATACATTTGCTAACTGAAAAAGGCAAAGTCCTAATTATAGTCGAAACTGTTTGTGACTCTTCCCTCACTCCTCCTCCCTGAGGAATGAGCTGACAGGCATTTTCCCTTGCTGCATCCCACATCCCCCAACACAGCATCACCTCCAGGACCACAGAACAGGGCCAGTGAGGGAGGGGAAGGCACTTCCTTCTTGTGGATGGTTTAGGCACATGCCAGGTAGATGCAGAGGAACAGGGAATGTTCTGGTTTATCTTTCTTTCTTCCCACTCCTCAGTCTCCCACCCATCTTCCCCACCCTCAGCCCCCAAAGGGGGGGGGGGAACACTTGAAAGTTACTGCAAATACATACTCTGGGTCTTTCTTCAAAGCAAATTCCAGATTAATTCTCTCTCTTAGTATAAGAGTGAAATGCAAGTTTATTCCATCAGCTGCAGTGTTCTGGCCATTCCTGTGATGGGATGTGGTACGGTGAACAATCTGTCGACTTCAATGCCCAGTGATAGAAAAAAAGCCTGGTGCAGGGGAGGGAGTTTATGACTTAAGAGACATAAATATAATACTTTGCTTTCTACAAATAGTACGTATACATGGAGAAAGGGAGAATGATAATGAGAGGAAGGGAGAGGCAAGAGGAGAGGAAAGAGGAGGGAAGGTGGGGAGAGGGGAAGAGGTACTTTATAGTGAATATAGTTTGTCAGGAATAGACTTGTTTTTCATATTTAAATATTCCCTTTTTGTTTTTATTATCGTTTAACATAACAAGGTGGAATCCTTCCTCTCTCTCTCTCTCTCTCTCTCTCTCTCTCTCTCTCTC
>NW_025364987.1:0-5966 GCF_016433145.1 Gracilinanus agilis | reverse complement strand
ATAATGTTATATATATTATATATAAATAACAAAAATATTCCTATTAACCCTAGACAAGTCACTTAACCCCCTCCTCTCAATCCTCAAGCCTTCGGAGTAGATATCTCTTCATGGCTTAGTCATCAATAATCTTTGATATAATTCAACTCATTGCCCAGTTCTGTTGGTCACACATATCCTTTACAAAGGGCTTAGACCCACAGGCACATCATCCCTGTAACATAGGGCAATAAAGATCCTTCCATCTTTTTCTACTTCAATCCAGCCTTCACACCAACCTTCTCTGAGTAATCTTCCCAATGTACAAATCTGCCATTTCTCTACTTGAAATCTTTGGGTGGATTCCCACTGCCTATTGAGTAAAGTACACATGCTTCTTTTTTCTCACTCCATTAATTATTAACATCAAGGAAGACATAAAACAGGGCAAAGAATGTTCATCAAGTGTCTTGCATCTTTATGAAAAGTGTCCACTTATGTGACACTAAACAACCACACAAATGCAACTATCAATAATATGTAAATAAGTCTTGATTGATCACACATGTTAAAACCAGTGGAAATGCCAGTTGGATATGGGTGAATGGGGGTAAAGGGGAAAGCAAAAACAAGAATCTTGTAAGCGTGGAAAATTTTTCTAAAAAAATAAAATATTAAATATTTTGAAAAAAAAAAAGTGTCCACTAAGGAGTGTAAGTAGAAGAGAGGCACCATTTAGACAATGAGGTTCTCCAGATGACATAGTGCTGATTTCACCCTCCTAGATGAGAGACTTAAAAATCACACAACAGAATATGGTCTAAATATCCACATGGGAAAAACTAAATGGATGAAGATTTCTTGTCCAGATTAGGGCACACAACTGGACAGGCAATTCATGCAGTTCTCAATTAATACAAATATTGCAGAAGATCAGTGAGCTGGACTCAGAAGTAAATAGGAGAAAGTGGATTGAATTGCATTTGGGAAAATGTGAAGTTGTTTTAGAGACCTCAAGCTTCTCTCCAAAGCAAAGCAAAGGCCCATCTTTTTTTTTTTTTTTTTTTTTTTAAACAACAGTCTTCCAGAAAATCTGTTTGGCTGCAAGTAGTCAAAGAATTAAATTTTAGTCATTCATAGGAAAATGAAGAGGAACATTCTAAGAGTCCTGGGGATACAAGGTTCTTCCCTCCTCCCAACCACCAATCCTGCTTCTAGTCTGATCCCCACAACTGACACTGAGGAGGCCAAAATCTATGGAGAATAGATTCCCTTAGGTTCACCTTTACCAGCTGCTGACCAATTAATAAGCAGGCAAACTCAGGAACCCTAGAAATAGAAGTACCCCCCAAACACTAACTCTACCTCCAGCCAAGACCCTACAGCCATCAGGTAAGGGACCAACCCTTGCAGAGAATGGCCCAGCCTTCCTCACCCATCATCCCTCAACTACAATCCATAGAGTAGGAAGCACCAAGACACCGTAAGGGAGAGACAGGAGAAAATGGAAGAAAATAGCTTATCAAGGAGAAATAGGGCTGGAAAAGGAAATGGGTCAGTCATGTGGTAATGAATAAAGCTAGATAGGGCGTATGATACTCTGTTATCCATAAAACATAAAAAGAGGCAGAAAAAGATCTCCAGTGCTTCTAGGGAGGAATAATGGAATGGCACAGCCAAAAACCAGAAGGGAGAGGAAGGTGTGTTGAAGTGGAACAGGAAGGTGTGGAAGTGGTATGATCTGTAATAAATGTCTTCATATCACATCCCCAGCGCCTTTCACCATCCTGTTTGCCTTCCTCTAGACCCTTTCCAGTTTATCAGCTTCCACACGATGCCCACAATTGAACACGATACTCAGATAATGTGTAGTGAGGGTTGTTGGTCATCCTTCATTTTTTAAGTGGACCAGTGATATCTTGACTTCCACATGAATTACATTTACATGTAGAGTTGCATAAGTCATCAGCCTCTTTCTCATCTAGATTCATCCAAGTCCAGTGTCAAGACAAAAGTCAGGATGACTGATGATGACCCAGAAGGGCTTCTTCTATGTCTGACTAAACTCTAAGCCCTCCACAGTGTGTGTTTCAGCTGCCATAATGGCTGTTGGAACAAATGGTTCTCATCTTCCCTTTCCACTAAGGGAAGTCTTCATGTGCTTGGGGTAATGACAGTAAAACACAGTAGGACTATCACCTCCCTTTTCTTAGAAGCTGTGTCTCTCTGAACACAGCCCAAGACCACATCCTCCCCCATTTTAAGCCCTTATCTTCCATCTTAGAATTAACATTATGTATCAGTTCCAAAACAGAAGAGAGGTAAGGGCTAGGTAGTAGTTAAAGGACTTGCCCAGAGTCACACAGTTAGGAAAGCCACATTTGAACCCAGAACCTCCCATCTCTAGACTTGGCTTTCAATCCACTGAGTCACCTAGCTGCCCCCTACATTAGCATCTTTTTTAAGAGCCATATTACTCTACTGACTCATGTTGAATTAACTCTCTGCTCACTAAAATCTCCCAAATCTTTTTCGGAACAACTGCCATCTAACCACACCTCCCATATCCTGTGGTGATGAGGTTGACTTCTACTCAAGTGTAGAGTTTGTGTTTATCTTTACTGAATTTATCCTCTTAGACTCAGCCCAGTATTCAATCTTGTCAAAATCCTTTTGGATCCTGACTCTGTTATCCAGCTAGCTCCCCTTTCAGGAGAGTCACCTGCAAGTTTGAGGAGCATAATATCTATTCTTTAATCCAGGTCATTGATAAAAATGTTAGACAGCACAATTTCATACACAGACCCCTGGACAATGTCCAGGGGTGCATTAAAGTCAGTTCAAATAAACTCATGAGAGCCGAGTGTTAAATGTTCAGTGTGAGTTTTTACCCCTCAGAAATCAGCCAAGTAATACTTTGTGGAATTTGACTTAGTGTTTGTTGATTGTCTAAATTTAATAAAATGATGGAGAAAATGTTAATAATGCAAATTAAACAAAAGTATTGTATGAATGCTTTCTTTTTTTTTCAGAGAGCCAGCTGTCAAGCAAACCCCTGGCTATTCCACTGGGGCCTTCCCACCATAATGACGTTGTACCATTGGTAATTACTCTTTAAAGCTGGCCTTCCAACCAGTTCTGAATCTATTTAATTAAATTCTCATCTAGTCCAATTTTTACCATCTTCTTCATAAGAATAATGAGAAACTTCATCCAAAGGTTTGCAAAAGGGGGAGCTAAGTAGCTCAATGGATAGAGAGCCAAGCCTGAAGATGGGGAGGGGGGTTAGGGGGGACCTGGGTTCAAATCTAGCCTCAGATATATCCTAGCTATGTGACCCTGGGCAAGACACAACCCCAGTTGCTTAATCTGTGCCATTCTTCTGCCTTGGAATCAATACTTAGTATTCTAAGATAAGACGTAAGGGTTTAAAAATTAAAAATTTTTCTAAATTCTAAGTAACACTATCTAGACCATTCCCCATATCTACTAAAGTTTGGTAATCCAGTCAAAAAAGGAAGTAAGATGAGGATCTTTTCTTGATGAAACCATGCTAACTCCTAACTATCATTGCTTCCCTTTCTAGATGTTTCAAGAACCATCTCTCCAATGACATGTTCTAGGATTTTCCCAGGAATCAGTCAAGCTCACTGGTCTAGAGTTTGTGGATTGTTTTCATTTCTTTTTTGAAAATTAAGACATTTGCCTTTCTCCAGTTTCTTGGTAGCTCTGGACATTCAAATATCCTGGACAAGAACATGGTAGTTAACATCTGCCAGTTCTTTCAGGATTCAAGGAATGTATTTTTTCTGGCCCAAGAGACTTGAATCCATTAAGGGCAACTAAGGACTCTCTTGCTATCTCTTTCCTTGTCCTTATTGTTTTGCCCTTCTTATCACCTTTTCTTCTTCCTTTTTCTCCCAATATGGGTTTCGAAGTTAACTTTCTTGCTGATGGCTTTTCTACTGGCCTTAGCTCATTCTGAGTATGAGGACTCCTGAGAGTTTTCCTCTTTAACTTGGCCTTTCTTCCATTTTCTGCATGCTTCTTTTTAAAATCTAAGTTGGTTGAGGAGTTTCCTGTGGATTCATGACAAGCTCTTCTAATAAATACAGTCTTTCCCCCTCAACAGAATCGCTTCCTTGTGTCTTAAGAATTTTATATTTGAGCATCATCTGTCTTTATCGAGCTGGCTTTCCCTAGAACATTTTAGGGGCAGCAAAGTGGTGCAGTGGATAGAGAGGTAGTATAGGAATCAGGAAGACTCATTGTGAATTCAGATCCGGCCTCAGACACTTCTGAGTAAGTCACCCACCCATCGTTTGCTTCAGTTTCCTCATTTGTAAAATGAGCTAAAGAGGAAATAACAAACCATTCCTGTAACTTTGCCAAGAAAACTCCAAAAGGGATCACAAAGCTTTGACATGACTCAACAACAACAACAAAAATGTAAATGCTTTTGAACCTTAAGGTATAGTATATAAATCACAAACTATTATTATTAGGGCCATTAAGTCCCTAGGACTTTGTATATACTGGTTGGAAAGTACATCATCGACTTTTGAGAGCTACATTAAGTCAACCATACCACTATAATAAACACTCATTTCTGAAAGCTAATTGTCAGGCTGACTAATTGGCATTAATCTCTGATCATGAGAAGCAGGAGGAAGCACACTGGTTGGGGCTTGTGAGCTATAGCATTAGAAAGACAATTCCCCAACCCCTCAGGACTCCAACCCCTAGAGCTGTGAGGGAACCCAGCCTTTCCAGTTCAAGTAGGGGTTGAGAGACTTTGGGCATTTGTATATAGAATTTATGAGCCCACAGGTTTTGCTGCCTCCTTTCTAGAATTTTGTCTCCATGAACTTGTGATTGTCTTAAATATTATTCCCTTTTTTGTTGCTACTCATTTGGTATCTAACTTGGGGGTAAGACACTGACAGTCTTCATCCCCTGCTATCTCTTTTTAGTTTAAAGTCCTTTTGATTAGATTTGTAAGATGCTCAGCCAATGCCTTCTTACCAGGCTTTGTTAGGTGTACTTTATCTCTGCAAAGCTGCCATCCCTACATTTTGAGTTTTAGATAGAGTACTTCCTAGGGGCAGCTAGATGGCATAGTGGATAGCATTCTGTGGTCCTAGAGTCAGGAAGACAGAACTAAGTTCAAATCCAATCTCAGACATGTATTAGCTGTGTAACTCTAAGTCACTTCTGCCTCAGTTTCCTCAACTGTAAAATAAAGATAATAATAGCACCCACCTCTTAGGGTTGTCATGAGGATCAAATGAGATAATATACTGTGCCCAGTGTATAATAGGTGCATAATAAATGTTTTTTTCCTTCCTACAATCCAGAAATCCAAACCCCATTCTCAAACACTTTATTATCCAGTTGTTCACTTTCTATATTAATTTTTCTCTCCTTCAACCATTGCTTTTAATGGACAAATGAGGAAAACACAACTTGTACTCCTGTGGTCTTCAGTTTCTTGCCCAAGACTTCACGATCATTGGCAATACTTCTTAGATTTCTTCCAGCTGTGTCATCTGTGTCCATGCAAAGCCCCAAAAGTGAGCAGTTGTTTTTCATTTTGATAAATCTCTTGAGTGGTTTTTTGTTGGGTCTTGGCTACATGACTACAGAAAACAGCATTCGTTTCTTTTACTGTCAAATAGACAAATAGCTTTCTCAGCATCCATGAGCTGGGCATCTCCAAATACTCCTCTTTGTCTAACGCAGTGAGTCCCAAAGTGGGCGCCACCACCCCCTGGTGGGTGCTGCAGTGATCCAGCTGGGTGGTGATGGCCACAGGTGCATTTATCTTTCCTATTAATTGCTATTAAAATTTTTTAAAATTAATTTCCAGGGGGCTAAGTAATATTTTTTCTGGAAAGGGGGCGGTAGGCCAAAAAAGTTTGGGAACCACTGGGCTAACACTTACTGGGTTCTCTCTCTCTCTCTCTCTCTCTCTCTCTCTCTCTCTC
>NW_025364986.1:0-5987 GCF_016433145.1 Gracilinanus agilis | reverse complement strand
AAATATTTTTTGGAGGACAGCTAGGTAGCTCAGTGTATTGAGAACCAGGCCTGGAGACAGGAGGTCCTAGGTTCAAATCTCGCCTCAGACACTTCCTAGCTGTGTGATCCTGGGCAAGTCACTTGAGTCCCATTGCCTAGCCCTTACCATTCTTCTGCCTTGGAGCCAATACACAGTATTGACTCCAAAATGGAAGGTGAGGGTTTAAAAAATATATTTTTTTAATACCTCACTTTCTATATATTTGTTTTCTTTTGCATTTTATATTATTTTTCTTTTATGCATTTACGTATATAATTATGAGAATGGATCCAAAGACTTTACTAGATTAAAAACGGATCCAAGATGCAGACAATGAAGAGAACCTTCGCTCTAGAAGTTTTGCGCTCTGATGATGACAGAATGTGATGCTGCTGCTATTGCTGCTGCTGTTTTCAGGAGCAATTTCTTCCTTCCCCCTACATATTAAAAAAACCCTTTGATCTTAACAGTTATCACTCTGTGGTGCTACACATGCTAGTAGAGAGAACAGGATACAGTATTGCACTTTTAAGAGTGAAATTAGAAGTAGACAGGCACAATAGCAGCAGCAGCAGAAGCTAAGTATAGCAAGCAGGGTTTCCTCTGAAAAACCTTTGATCTATTTAAGTGAAGGGAATCTCCTTTGTGCCTCCCCTCCACAGTCAACCAACACCCCCACATAAAACAAAACAGGTACGGCTACAGATATATCTCCTTGGGCCTGTAGTAGGATATAGACCAAACGGTCATCATTCAGCAGCGAATCACGAAATTCCACCCATTTGGAAGGATGATAGTTTTTCCAAAACAATTTTATGTCTAAATAATGAATTCCTTAAGTTTGGAATTCCAGTGAGGAGAGGTTGACTTTAACTGAGAGCTTAAAGATCACTAATTACGTCTCTACTGAGAAATCAGCTGTCACTAATTAGGAATGTTAGTCTTCGTTTTGAGAGCAAGGGAGAGATGCAGGGTAGGTGGGGGCAGGCTGCTGCATGGAACAAATAATGAAGATGGAAGAAGGATAGGAGTAAGTTTTATGATCTGAAAATTAAATGATCAGATAAAAGATGTAGTGTACTAAGACCTAATGATAACAGGAGGGTCGCATGAGCCCTCTTCTGGCATCCTTAAGATGTCAAGAGAAAGCACAGAAGGAATCCAAAACTTTGGGCACATATCACATGATGGACTTATAGGATGCTGTGGATGACAGTTGTATAGAATGAATAGGTGAGAATAGATTGATGAGATCCCTCTTCATTGTAGTGAACATCCAAATCATCTCATTTGAGTATATGAATATTTGAATATGGAACTCTACCACTAGGGTGTTAGCTTTATTGTAACCAAGGGAGATTTTACGATCTCCCTCAGGATCACAGGGTCATTGATCTAGTGCAATCCCTTCATTGTAAAATGAAGAGTGCTACCCCAGAGAGCTTTAATGACCTGTTCTTGGTCAACCAAGTAATAAGTAGCAAAAGCAGGATTTGACCCCAGGTCCCATAATTTTAAATTGAGTACCCTTCCATTGTACTATGTTCCTTCCATATTTAATTTATAATACTCTCATCTTTCAAAAAATGATGCTTGGTTTGAACTTTGATGGAGAATGAGTAGAGATATGAGTATACTATGGGTCAAAAAGGAGGAAACATAGCTTAGAGGAATTTGCTCACTTAAGAATGAAGAAAATCTAGAGATTAAAAAATGTGACAGCAGAAATTATAAAATGCTCTTTAAATATATCAAAGGGTTCAATTGAAACTGTAAAATTTATAAAGTATGCCTAGATATGAAAAATTAGTCCCCCACCCAAAACCCCAATTCAATTGCCCATGCTTAGAAGAAACAAAACCTTATAACAAGTGATGTGACCAAAAATGCCAAGTAGTCCAACTGTGCAAACTACAGGGAGCACTGAATGAAGTAATATCCTGGCAAAACTTTTCCTAAAGAACTCATGATGGCTTTTAAAGATGCAAAACACAAGATCCCATTATTAAACTTAATGGTGATTCATCATCACTGAATTCTCATTCGGCATCATTTCCATATTAAATTGCCCTGGCCTCATGTAGTATCCATGGGAAACTGCTTATCTGGATGTGAAAAGAAGACCATTAAGACTGACAGCTATAAAAGTTTGAGTACCTCAGAGAGACAACATTTTTTAAAGGTGAAATCAATTCAATATCATTGCTAAATAAACAATAGGGTCTTGATTCTATTCTGAACTGAATCTGGAGACAAAGGACCAGATTTTGAATTCTGGTTTTTCTACTTATTCACTATGCTACCTCAAGAAATTCTCTAAAGTTCTCCAGCCTCTATTGTTGCACTATAAAAAGGAAGCAAATGGACTAGATCAGTGATGGGCAAACTTTTTAAAGAGGGGGCCAAAGGAAAGGAAATGCTCATCTGTCAATCTGTTTCTAAGGCAACTCATTTGAAGTTTGATTGTATTGTATCCTACTCATCATATTCGTCAGATTAGGAATAATGTCCTGCAGCCGGATAGAACATTTCAGGGGGCCTGCATCTGGCCCACAGGCCATAGTTTGCCCATCACTGGATGATGTCTAAGGTACCATTCTGTATCTAAGGCTTGTGATATCATGATAAAATCTAATCAAATTTCCTCTACACTTATTCAGTCCTCACTTTCCCTCTCAAAAGGCCTGGGACTACACTCATAGTAGAGTAATTGAAAAAGTTAAGTATTTAAACAAAGGAAGAGATAACAATGGAAATATTCAGACCTCATAGTGGAAATGTCTACAGTTCACATGAAATTTTGTAAATGAATAGTTACTATTAAATTAAAAATATTTATTGAGAACTTACTGTCTACTGAGAGGTTTATTATACATTTAATCAAGAGCCTCCAACTCCCTACCACAAAAAGAAAATGCAGTTTTGGTCATCAGGTCTCTTGTCAACAACCTTATGGAGTTGCAAAGAGTCATGTCTGATGGAAGGGGAAAAATGACAAGAATCTTATGAAGAGGTGAAACATGAAGTAGTGCAAGTTTAATACAGAAATACTGAAAGTTAAAGAAGAATTCTTTGAAGTCAATGGATAAAACTAAAGTTCAGTCTCCTATATGTATAGAGGTCCTTAGCTGGAAGAAATGAACTCCTACGACATCTTCATTTTCCTCTAATCATACCACCAAGAGTTTCAGTGCTACTCAAGGGGAATATGAGTCATAACTAGAAAGATATGCAGGCTGTTCCAGCTTCCTTCCCCTGACTTTCCTTCTAGAGAACTCAACTGAAAAATTTGAATCCCTGGACAAGGATCAAAGGAATTATACTCCTGTTAGAATTGTACTATCACAAGGAAGACCATATACACAATAAACACGATGTAAATGGAAAGAAAAAAAGTTAACCAACTGAACACTATGTAGTTATAATGATTGAACTTGTTCCTAAAAGGACATGAGAAAATATGCTTCTATCTCTTCTTTGCAAAGGTTCAAGTTCAGAACACTGAATATATACTCAGACATGATGAAATATGAGTTACTTTGCTGAATTAATCTCCTCCTTCATTCTTCATGTGAAGACTTTCGTTGTTGAATTGTTTCAGTCAAGTCTGACTCTTTATGATCCCATTTGGGGTTTTCTTAGCAAAGATACTAGAATGGCTTGCCACTTCCTTAGGAGTGTGATATATATATATATGATATATATTCAAAATTGAAGGTCATGAAACACTTAATAATATTTTAAGTATATCTTAATTCATATCATAATTGGATTTTTAGTATATTGATAATTAGAACCAGTATGATAGTAACTCTAAGAAGGCAAGTAAAAGGAGAGAACATTCCCAGAATTCAGCATAAATGAGGGCTGTGGATGATGAAGATGACAAGAATAGCTCTAACTTAAAATGGATGCATGGGTATTATTGCCTCAGAGTTCTAAAATTTAGGAATGCAATCTTTCTCCTCTCACCACTATCCTTCTCTAACTTTTCATTTCACAAGGGAATTCTTCCCCTTCAGATGCACAAGTGAAATATTCCTTTGTTACTTGATATCTGAAGGCACAAGTTAACAAGAAAATAAGATGCTTTAGTCCAAACCAGGCACATAAAGTCCAGGCTTTGCATCATTATGTAGAGGTCTGAGATTCTAGGAATCAAGGTTAGTTATGGAAGGCATCATGAAAATGACATGTTTCTAATGGAGCTGTGTAGTAGAAAGAACAGTGGACTTCATCTCTATCGACTTCATTTTCTTTACCTATGAAATGAAGGGATTGGATGGGATATTCTCTAATATTTCCATCAATTCCATAATTCCATGAAGGTTAAAAAATGATTAGAGGCAGACCACTTCATTTCGCTTTACATGAAATTTGGGAAATGGTGGCACTTATACCAATGGGGGAAAAATAAATTACTTCCCATGTTGGTTCAATCAAAGTCTATGAATGAATGGCATGTAAACTTCCCTGCGCCAAAGAAAGGATTATGTAATTTTCCAAATTTTAGTCAACAACTTTTCAGAGATGAAGAGAAAATATCACTTGCAGTCTTTTAAACTATTAAAATTGTTAATTTTTCTAACATGTGCTTTTGAAATACAGATTTGTCCTAAATACCCTTTAAGAATCTGTCTTCTGATATGAGCCTCTGGTACATCATCAGTTTCGACCCAGAAGCATCCATACAAAATGCATCGAGTTTAATTTGTATTCCACAATTTCTTATGTTATAAGCAGGTAGCTTGGCTCTTCAAATGAATTTTCCAATGTAACTATTGTCATGTATGGTGGTTAGGTTCCCCAGGTCAGCTCACAAAAGCCTTGATAACTAGTACAGTCTTAAATTCTATAGAAGCTAAAGCTCCAGGAGTATTTTTATAGGAAAATACATTCACAGTTCATTTCAGTTTGGAAGAATAAGATCATGAATCCTCAAATCTACAAAGTAGGAAATGTTCTGCCCCTTCCTAAAGGAGTAAGAAAAAGGAGAAGAGGAATGAGAGAGAGGAGAAGATCCTCAAGAGAGTGTAAGGAAAGGGGGATCTCTATGAGGTACAAATATGTGAATATGGAACTCTACTACTAAGATGTTAGTTTTATTATTACCATGGGAGATTTTATGATCTCCCTCAGGATCACAGGGTCATTGATCCAGAATTGGAATGGACCATGAAGCTCTTCCAGTGCAATCCATTATAAAATGAGGAATGCTGCCCCAGAGAGCTTCAATGACTTTTTCTTGGTCAAACAAGTAATAAGTAACAGGAGCAGGATTTGACCCCAGGTCCTAGAATTTTAAATTGAGTGTTCTTCCATTGGACTATGTTCCTTCCATGTTTAATTTATTGTACTCTCATCTTTCAAGAAATAATGATTGGTTTGAACTTTGATGGAGAATTAGCAGAGATATGAGTATATTAGGGTCAAAAAGGAGGAAACATGGCATAGAAGAGTTTGCTCACATAAGAATGAAGAAAATCTAGATTAAAAAATGCAACAGCAAAAATTGTAAAATGCTCTTTTTAAATATATCAAAGGCTTCAGTTCAAACTGTAAAATTTATAAAGTATGTCTAGAAGTGAAACATTATCAAAGAATGGTAGACAATAAATGCTTGTTTCCTTCAACATCCCCACCCCTTGCATTGTTTCTAGGACACCAGTGTGGTTGTGTTATTGTGGGATAAGAAACATTCATCAGTTTGCTCAGCATTCAGTGAACATTTATTAAGCACCTACTATATGTAAAGAATGATTCATTAGTCAAGAACTGTGTTTAACTCATGTAGGTATCCCTTTTCCGTAGAGTATCCGAACTCTGTGGCCATTTGTGTTAAGAGAAAAAAAAGAAAGAAAGAAAGGAAGAAGGAAAGGAAGAAGGAAAGAAAGAAAGAAAGAAAGAAAGAAAGAAAGAAAGAAAGAAAGAAAGAAAGAAAGAAAGAAAGAAAGAAAGAAAGAAAG
>NW_025364985.1:0-2376 GCF_016433145.1 Gracilinanus agilis | reverse complement strand
TTTTGTCCCCTATCACATTTATCATCATTTCCTATGCACAGATCATCATTGCTGTCCTTCGAATTCGCTCTGCCCAGGGACGCAGAAAAGCTTTCTCTACTTGCTCTTCCCACCTTCTGATTGTCACCCTATTTTTTGGGACTGTAATATCTCTTTATATGAAGCCTCGTTCTCTATCCACTCCAAAATACAGTAAGATTGTTTCTGTGTTTTATATAGCTTTCACACCTACCCTCAACCCTCTTATCTATAGCCTGAGGAATAAGGAAGTGAAGATGGCTTTGAGAAGACTTTTGGGGAAACCTGGAGAGGCTTAAATCCACATTTCCTTTCAATGACTTTATATGAAAAAAAATTGAGCCTCAGGGTCCTTGATCTTCCACACATTCCTTTAAATTAAAAAAGTATATTTTATTTTTTCCAATTTTATGTAAAAACAATTTGTTTTTAAAATTTGAGTTCCAAATTTTCAGCCTCCTTCCCTACACTGCCCCTTCTTTAAGAAGATAAGTAATTTAATATAAATTATATATGTGCAGTTATATAAAATAAGTTGCCACATTAGCCATATTGTGAAAGGTGCTCACAAAAACAATAAAAATAAAGTAAAAATGATATGTGCTTCAATCTGCTTTTAGATTTAATTTTTTTTCTTTGGAGGTGGATAGCTTCTTTCATCCTAAATTCTTCAGAATCAAGTTAGATTTTTTTCCTGAGAATAGCTATCATTCACAGTTGATCATTATATATAATTGTTGTAACTGTGTACAATGTTCTACTGATTCTGTCACTTACCTTTGAATAAGTTCATATAAGTCTTTTTAAGTTTTTCTGAAATCATCCTGCTTGTAATTTCTTATACCCCTATATTATTATAACACAATCACATAATACAATTTTTTAAGTCTTTCCCCATATGATAAGCATCCCCTTTATTTTCAATACTTTGCCATCACAAAAGATCTGCTATCTGTCTGTCTGTCTGTCTATCTATCTATCTATCTATCTATCTATCTATCTATCTATCTATCTATCTAATTTTCCTTTTTGTGAAGTCTCTTTGCATTACAGACTGCTAATGTATTGATGGGTCAAAGGTAATGCACAGTTGTTTTAAAACCCTTTGGTCTCAGTTCCAAATTGCTCTCTAGATTGATTGAAATAATTCACAACTCTAGCAACATTTGTCATTTTTCTTTTCTGACATATTAACTAATCTGGAAGACATGGGGTTGGTACCTTAAAGCTGTTTCAATTTACATTTATCTAATCAATTGTCATTTAGAAACTTTTTTGCATGATTAGAGATAGCTTTGATATCTACTTCTGAAAATATCTTCTGATCATTTATCAACTGAGGAATGACTTGAATTCTTTTATATTTAGTTCAGTTATCTATATATTTGAGAAAATTAGGTTTTTACCAAAGAAAACTGATGTAAAAAATTTCCCTCAGTTTTCTATTTTCCTTCTAATCTTGGCTACAATGGAATTGTTTGTGCAAAACTTTTTAAATTTAATGTCATAAAAATTATGGATTTTATTTCCATAATGCTATCTCTCATTTTGTCATAAATTATTCTCTGATCCATAGATCTATAAGGTATTCCATGCTTCCCTACTTTGTTTATAATCCTATCCTTTATGTCCAAATTATGTACCTATTCTGACCTTATCTTGCTATATGGTGTGATACATTGATCTATACATATCTTCTCCAAAACTACTTTCCAATTTTCCCCAACAATTTTTGTCAAATAGTATGTCCTTATATCAAAAGCTTGGATATTTGTGTTTATCAAACATTAAATTACTATGGTCATTTACTACTATATTACGTACATTATCCATTCCACTGGTCCAACACTATTTTGTAGCTAATACTAGAGTATTTTGATGATGGTTACATTGTAATACAGTCTGAGATCTTTGTACCTTCGTTAATTGTTTTTATTTATTCCCTTGATAATTTTGAGAAGTTTTTTCTTCCAGATAATTTTTTTCTATCTCTATATAATATTTTTGGTAGCTTAATGGATATGGTATTGAATTAATAAATGAATTGAACTGGAATTGTCATTTTTATTATATTGACATAGCCAATCCATGAGCAATGAATATTTGTCTTAATTGTTTAGATCTGACTTTACTTTTGTGAAAAGTGTTTTGTAATTGCATTCAAGTAGTTCCTTGGCTTGTTTTGACAGGTAGATTCCCAAGTATTTTATATTGTCTACAAATATTTTCAATTGAATTTCACTTTCTGTATCTTTCTGCTGGACTTTATAACATATAGAAATGCTAAAGATTTATGTGGGTTTATTTTATGTCATACATTTTTGCAGATGTTTTTAATGATTTGTACTAATTTTTAGT
>NW_025364984.1:0-2970 GCF_016433145.1 Gracilinanus agilis | reverse complement strand
ATATATTACAGTAGTTATATATTTATAAACCTGGGACTTTGGGTGTATCAAACGCTAGATTGTTGAGGTCATTTACCCCTAGTCTGTTTCATGGATCCTCCCTTCCATTTCTTAGCCAAGACCAGATCTTTTGATGATTACTGCTTGATAGTACAGTTTAAGATCTGGTCCTGCACCATCCTCTACTGATAGTTTTCCTAATATGAAGCCAGGCTTGTATTCCCGGTATGAATCCCACTTGGTCATAGTGAATAAGCCTAGTGACAGATTGCTGTAGTTTCTTTGCTAGTATTTATTATTTAAGGTTTCAGCATTGACACGGTCTTTAAAATTGTGTCTCATTTTCTTTCTGTTTCTGGTCTTCCTAACTTAGGTATCAATACCATATTAGTGTCATAAAAATGAGTTTGCAGGACTCCTTCTAATGCTTATTTTACCAAATAGTTTATATAGTTTTGGGGTTATTTGATCGAATTCACTTGTGCATCCATCTGGACCTGGAGATTTTTTCTTAGGGAGTTCATTGATGGCATCTTCAATTTCTTTTTTCCCAGACAGGATTATTAAAGTATTCTATGTCCTCTTTTGTTAATCTGGGAAGTTTATATTTTTATAAATATTCATCCATTTTACTTAGTCAGTTTTATTGTCACAAATTGGGCAAAGAGTTCCTAATGATTCCTTCAATTTCCTTTTCATTGGAGATACTTTCACTCTTTTTGTTTTTGGTACAGGTAATTGGATGTCCTTCTTTCCTTTTTTGAAAAACAAAATTTCCCAATATTCTACCTTTCTTTATTCCCCCATAAAACCAACCCCTTATCTTATTTATTAGTTAAATAGTTCTCTTTCGATTCTGTTCATTTTTACTTTGATCTTTAGGATTTCCAAGTTAGTCTTTAATTGGAGATTGTTCATTTGTTCTTTTTCTAGTTTTTTTTTCATGGCATGGCCAATTCATTGATAAAAAAGAGTATAAAATTTCCCCCAAATATTGCTTTGGCTGTATTCCATACATTTTGCGATGTTGTCTCCTCGTTGTCATTCTCTTTCATTAAATCATTGATTGCTTCTAAAATTTGTTCTTTGGTCCACCCTGTTTGAAGAACTAGTTTATTTTCCAATTAATTTTTTGTGTTTCCATGAATCGTTACCGATTGCAATTTTTATTGTGTCATGATTTGAACAGGATACAGTTATTATTTCTACTATTTTTGCATTTGGTTGTGATGTTTTCATGCCCCAGAACAGTGACGGGCAAACTGTGGCCCCCTGAAGTGTTCAATCCCACAGTGCAACATTATTCCTAATCTGATGAATGCAATGAATAGGATAGGATACAATGAAACTTGGAAAGAGTTGCCTTAGAAACAGACTGACAGAGGAGCATTTCCTTTCCTTTGGCCCCTCTTTAAAGAGTTTGCCCAGCACTGCCCTTGAATATGGTAGGAAGGAGAATGGCTCAGCCAGAGACACTAGAGTGAACCAAGAGGCCTGGGGAGGGGGGAGACGCCACAGGAAGAGGGGGCGTGGCCAAGGGCGTCTGGGCCGAGAGGGGCGTGGCTAGGGAGGTGGGGCCTAGAGAGCAGGGCTTTCTCCTTCATTCAGCCTCTGGCCCTTTCCTGGAACATTTCCGCCGGGCTCTGCAGGCTTTCCCAAGCCGGGCCTGCGTGGGGGACGAGAAGAGACTGTCTCTGCCGGGCCGCACAGTCTTAGCACCGAGAAGAGCCTGCAGTGCTCAGTGCCCGCCCTCCGAGCCCCAGGGGCGGGCCCATGGCGGGGGCGGGGCGGGAGGGGGTGGGGTTGAAGAAGGGCTGGGCCGCCTCCAAGCGGCAGGGCGGGGCAGTCCAGTCCCGGAATAGGCGGCGCGGAGGCCTCTGGGAAGCAGGAAGGGAATCGCCCCCAGTTCCCCTCCGCCTCTGCTTCGGAACTTCTTTCGGCCCGCCTGGAACCTCGGTAATTATGAAGCGGTGCAGACGGACAGCGGAAAAGGGGGCCGCGGCCGGGGAGGGCTGGCGGCGGAGGACTTCCCTCCCCTCCCCACAGGTTGGAGCCCAGAGCCACCAGGAGCGCGGGCCCCTTGGGCTGGGGCTGAGTTCGAATCCTCCCTTTTACGAGTCCCTCTAGAGCAGGCCGCCTCCCGCCTGGGCCTCCTGGAGCCTCCGGGAGAGGTTGACCCCGCCCTCCCCGCCACATCCCGGGACTCTGCAGATGGGCCGGGCTAGCTGGGGCGGGAGCGGGACGGGCCCAGCAGCACTAGAGCTCGCATTTCCTGTGGGATTCAGTGTCTGAAGGGGCTCCGCTGTGGCTTCCGGCTCCTGCCTGGAGGGGGTGGCCAGGCCGGGAGGGGGTATTACCGTGCCCTGGAAGGACCCAGGAGTCTTGACCCCCAGCTCCTGCTTAGAGGTTCCTCTGGGCTGCCCTCTGAGAGGATCCCTGAGCTCTGCCTTCCTGTCCCCAGGCCCCCCCCCCCCAGGAGCCAAAGCCCTTTCCTGGCCCCCTCTTTGGCCCCCTGGCCCTTGGGCGGGTCCCCATCAGGGCCCAGGCCTTGGCCTCCCTGGCTCCAGTTCCCTTTAGGGATTCCCAGCCTCAGCTGGGCCAGAGGGTCCCAGGCGCCCTGTCCAGCTCCTAGGGAGCCCCCAGCACCCCTTCCTCCTGCTTCCCAGGAGCACTTGAGCCTCCCCAGGGTCCTGCCTTCCCACCAGGGGCTCTGCTGGACCCTGTGCCTTCCCAGCCCCTCCCTGGGCTCCCCTTCTGGCCCTGCTGCCTCTCGGGGGTCTGGGAGGATGGCAGAAGGGAGGGGGCAGAAGAGCAGGAACAGAGGGGGGGCTCAGCTGCCCTCCAGACCCTCTTCTCTTCCCCAGCTGCCCCCCTCCCTGTGCTGGTAGCAGGCTCTCCTCTGAGGGCAGGCCTGGCCCTGGGTGCCTCCTGGGGCCCCTCAGCCCGTGGAGATCCCTGTGGGGCAGCCTC
>NW_025364983.1:0-3598 GCF_016433145.1 Gracilinanus agilis | reverse complement strand
ATATTATGCATAAGCATGCTTTAACCTCTAAGTGCTATGTTAAGCCACTCTCCTAATTCTTCCCAAGAGGAAGGATCTAGATCCTATCCCATGACTTGCTCTGGTGATTATGGATTTTCACCCAACTGGGCAGAAGTGCTAAGTTCTCTAGGGTTTTCAGAGTGAGCAACCTTCTGTCCCTTAAAGCCAATATCTCTCTAAAGGTCTCTGAAGAGCTAATTCCATAACTTGGGAGTGTGAATTTCTGTATTTGCCCAGTCATGATTATCATTTGAGCCCCTACCTCTGGCAAACCCAGTATCTTCCCTGAACTTGCCATATTTCAGCAAGCCATGGTTACTTAACTTTGGCATAATGGAATCATTCCCCCACAAAAGCAGATAAACATGCTTAACTGTATCCAGGGCATTTATTCTTGGCATTGGAGCAATTTTAAAAACAAACAAAACACTTTAAAAATGCTCTAAATTCTCCCTCTAGCCATAAATGTGAAAGATACTCATCTGGTTCTCTTCTGCCTGTTAAATGTGGCTGTTTGGAGGACAAGAGAAGATTCATTTGATTGCCCCTGTCACACAGCTAGCAAGAGTCTGGGACTGGATTTGAACTCAGGAATAAATTTATTGTCCTATTTGACAGAGTACCAAAGAGAAGACAAAACCAATTCCAAAGGAAAAAAATTAATAATAGAATAAGAACATCATAGAATTATAGAGTCCAATCCTACTTAGCCATTTTATAGATAAAGAAATTAAGGCCCAAGGTGATCAAGTAACTTGCCCATACCCATTTCCCTTGTGGCTAATGTTGTGGTGTTCTCTTGGCTCCTGGATCAGTCTTCTTTTTACAACACCATAGCACCTCATTTTAATCAATGTCTCCAAAAAGAAAACTCATTTCAGCCTCCATAGGAATCATAAAATAAAGCATAATGATTAAAGTGAGCCAAAAACATAAGACTGAAGCTTTAAATCATCCCGTTTCCTATAGAGCAGAATTCAGTATAAAGTAGGTCTATCTAAAGCCTCATCTTGAGAAGATTTTTGCTATCAGAGTATTTATGTAGTCCAGTAGTAGTGGTGGTGGTACTAATGGTGGTAATTGTAGTAGTAGTAGTAGTGGTGGTGGTGGTAGTAGTAGTAGTTAATGGTAATAGTATTTGTGGTAGTAGTAATGGTAATAGTGGTAGTAGTAGTAATGGTGGTAGTGGTGGTAGTTGTAGTAGTAGTAGTTAATAGTAGTAGTAGTGGTAGTAGTGATGGTAATTGTAGTATTAGTAGTGGTGGTAGTAGTAGTAATGGTAGTAGTGGTAATAATGGTAGAAGTGATGATAGTAGTAGTAGTAGTAATGGTAGTGGTGGTGGTAGTTGTAGTAGTAGTAGTTAGTAGTAGTAATGGTAGTAGTGATGGCAGTAGTGGTGGCAGTAGTGGTGGTAGTTGTAGTAGTAGTAGTAGTAGTAGTAGTAGTAGTAGTAATGGTAGTAGTGGTGGCAGTAGTGGTGGTAGTAGTAGTTAGTAGTAGTGGTGGTGGTGGTGGTGGTGGTAGTAGTAGTAGTATATAACAAGCTTCTTTCTGACTTGTATTTCCTAAATACCCTTTCAACAGACATCAGGGTCTCTCTGGGTCTGAAGCACTCTTGTTCCCCCCACTGTTTGATTCTCTTTGGTCTCTCGTGACAGTGAGATGACAGGAGAAAGGAAAAGGAACAAACAGTCCTGGGGATCCCCCATTTCCACTGCAATTTTTGCCTTTAGTATATCTATGGGGCTAGTCACAAGCCTCCTCACCTTTGGGCAGCCCCAAGTACAGATGGGAAAATCTGAAGGCAATCACTGGAGCTAAGTCACTTGCCCCAGCTTGTCCAGGTAGCAATATCAGCATTTAGACTTGGTCCCCCTGACTCCAAACCCAGTGCTCTCCTCCTAGTGATAGCTCTCCCTTATCGGTCAATTAACAAACATTTATTAAGTACTTTACCATATGCCAAGCCCTCTGCTAAGTGCTAGAGATACCAAGACTAGAGAGTAACATTTCCAGACCTCAGAGAACTTATAGTCTAAGGGAAGAGGGAAAATGAGGTTCAGCAATAGGTATGTATCTGTGTACACATAATACGCTAGCATCAAAGGGACTTCCTCTTACTGTAGGTATCCCAAACACATTATCTTCCACTTACATGGAATAGCTAGCATTTTGAGTTTTGCAAAGTACTTTATATAAATTTTCTCATTGGATCTTCACCATGGTTTTGGGAGGCGAGTATTATTACTATCCTCACTTCGAAGATGAAGAAATTGAGGCTGAGAGTTGAAATGGCTTAGCCAAAGATATTTAATAAATATCTGAGATAGAATTGGAACTCGTCTCCTTGACACTGAGTCTAGCACACTGCCCACTGAGCTACCTAGCCTCTGGTGACACTGCTAAGAAGTAATATGGTAAATATTCACACTCGAGTCTCCTACAACCAGGGCCAATATTAATTCCATATACTACTCCCCAAGGAGGACCATTTAGAATAATATTAAAAATGAAAAAGAGAAATGGCAGAATAATTGTGGGCATGATTTTTTTATAATGGTTTCTGTCCTTTAGAGAACTGATGGATTCCATATGACTTTCCATTTTCTTTTTTTATGAAAAAAAAGATATCAAGTCCAGAAGCAATTCAGGCATTTGCTGAAATATCGTGACATAGAAAATCCATTTCTAAATATCACAGGCACCAAAACTTTCTTTGCTACCTTCCTTTTGCTCTCTTCTGTTTTAAGAATGAGAATATTTCCATGAGTCAATCTTGTTCCTGGCAGATTAGACTGGAATGTTTTTAAAGGGGGATCATCTATGTGGCTTCACATATAAGGGCATGGCATGTCTTCTTCAGCTGTCAAATGCCAGGACCACAAGTGACTAAAGACGGCTTCACATTTCAGAGCCCTGGACTTCTGGGCAAGTGTAATGTGGCTGCAAAGGTATGATGACTAAATATGCTATATAAGAAATCTCACCAGCTTTTAAATAAACTTAGACCAAACTCCTGGGGTTTGATGACGTCTAATGTACAGCTTGTTCTATATCTCTATTCCAGGAGGAGTTTTCATGCTAATTTGAGAGTCACGAGAACTCTTAGAGTTGTGTTTTTATTCTGGCAAGATAGGCTAGAGCCAGATTGTGGAAGAAACTGAAGTGTGTCTGAGGCATGACTTGAACCTAGTCTTCTTAACTCTGAATCCTATTCTCTACTTGCTATGCCATGCTGAAAATAGATAAAATACAGGAAGAAAAGCAACAAAGATACCTAAAAATTCACAGGAAATAAAATCTAAGAAAGGACTCAGCTCGGGAAGTTAGATGGCTCCATGTATAGACAGATAGGCCTGGAAACAGGAGGTCCTGGGTTCATATCTATCCTCATAAACTTTCTAGCTATGTGACCCTGGGATAGTTGCTTGACCTAGCTCTTACCTCTCTTCTGCTTTGGAATCAATACTTAGTATTGATAGTAAAGCAGGAAGGAAAGAAGGAAGGAAGGAAGAAAGGAAGGAAGGAAGGAAGGAAGGAAGGAAGGAAGGAAGGAAGGAAGGAAGGAAGGAAGGA
>NW_025364982.1:0-4907 GCF_016433145.1 Gracilinanus agilis | reverse complement strand
ACCTTCTGTCTTAGAATCCATACAGTGTATTGGTTCTAAGGCAGAAGAGTGGTAAGGGCTAGGCAATGGGGGTTAAGTGACTTGCTCAGGGTCACACAGCTAGGAAGTGTCTGAGGCTAGATATGAAGCTAGGACCTCCCATCTCTAGGCTTGGCTCTCAATCCTCTGAGCCACCCAGCTGCCTCCTCTCATTTTACTTTTCTAGCCTCATAACACAGCATTCCCCTCCACATTGTCTGTGGTCTAGCTAGCCAGATCTGCTTTGCTGTTCTTCACCTGACCCTCCGTCTCTCATCTCATTTTGCTGTTTGTCTCTATTTTTGGAATGCACACTCTCCTGGTTTCCTACTTTTAGATTCCCTGGCTTCCTCTAACACACAGCTCAAGGTCCACCTCTACCAGGAGGCCTTTCCTGGTCCCCTTGACTCCTTGTGCTTTTCCTTCTAAGGCTAACTTCCATCTCCTCTGTATTTATCTTTTTTTTTTTAAACCCTTACCTTCTAGGGGGCAGCTGGTTAGCTCAGTGGATTGAGAGCGAGGCCTAGAGACCGGAGGTCCTGGGTTCAAATCTGACCTCAGATACTTCGCAGCTGTGTGATCCTGGGCAAGTCACTTGACCCCCATTGCCTACCTTTACCCTTCTTCTGCCTTGGAGCCAATACACAGTATTGACTTCAAGACGGAAGGTAAGGGTTTTAAAAAAATCCCCCCAAAACCTTTACCTTCCGTCTTAGAATCACTACTGTGTATTGATTCCAAGGCAGAAGAGGGTTAAGGACTAGGCAATGGGGGTCAAGTGACTTGCCCAGGATCACACAGCTGCGAAGTATCTGAGGCTAGATTTGAACCCAGGACCTCCTGTCTCTAAGCCTGGCTCTCTATCCACTGAGCCACCCAGTTGCCCCTGCTACAACAATTTGTATAAAATCTATAAGTTTGAGGAAGGAAGGAAGGAAGGAAGGAAGGATGGATGAATGGGTGAATGGATAGAAGGAAGAAAATTATATCCCCCTCCCCCAGTTACATGTGTGGAACAGCTTTTTTTTTTTTTTTTTTTTTTTTTTTTAAATTATGGAAGGAATAAGGGAAGGAAGAAAGGAGAGAGGGAGGGAAGGAAGGAAGGAAAAAAGGATAGAAGAAAAAAAACTTACCTTTCCCTTTCACCACCCCGTACATGTGGGGACAACCTTTAATATGAAAGAGAGAACAATAAAAGGCCAGAAGAGTGAAGTATTGTTTCTATGTAGAAAGGTTAGGACCTAGAAAGTAGTTTAGATGTTATAGAAATGAAATGAAATTGGGGCAGGAGATGATAGCAACAAAGAAACCAGGATCACATCACCCAGAGTTTTTGAGAGTACTAAGTCTACCAAATGCTGGACATGGGACTTGTAGATGACAGATAATGGATAGGATTTGGCAGAGTGGACCAGTATGAAGGACTTTGTGCCTACATGAAATGGCCCTGTTCAGCTATGCCTTTTGAATTTTCATGTCTGGTTTTTATCATTTTCCTGTTTTCTCATTCCTTAGGCATCGTCATTTCTTGTTGTTCTAGATAGGCCTACCACTAGCATTCCTAGACTCCCTTCTCATTTGTTGCTTCTGGTCTTTTATGAGTAAACATGAGCAAACTCGTAAAATGTCGATGTGTTAATAACCAATAGGTCTCCTCTTGGGGTTTTAGAGAGAATGCTGAGAGATTGGAGGAGATCTTTCATGATCCCTTACTGATGTGCTCCTCCATTTTCTATCTACCTGCTTTAAAATAAAAAACAAAAAAATTAAATTCTATTCAGCAAATATAAAAAAAAATTATATGAGTATAAATGCATACATATATTTGGACACATGATTAAAAACATATTTTACACTGCTATCCTCATTTTACAGATGAGGAGCCTGAGACTCAGATATGTGAAACAATTTGCCCATAGTCACATATCTATTCATTGTCATTTACTTTTCCTTTTACATGATTATATTTAGTATTTCCAACATTCTTCTGCTTCTACTTTTTTCTATGTATTATTTCATAAAATGTTTTCTGAATTACTCTATCAAAGGTTTTAGATGCATTATGGTTTTCCTCTCTATTCATGGCCCATAGTTTAACCTTTTCCTCATCGTGGATCATTTAGGTTGTTTCCAGTTTTTTGTTTTTTTTTCCATTTGTATACAATGTTGCTTTGAAAATCTTTGCACAGATTGATAGCTTTTTGTTTTTTGTTTTTGATAACTTTTTCAGGGAAATAACTGTGTAAAGGGTATGCCAGGGCCTATAATCTACTAGGGTTCCCTCCTTCCAGCATGAGTTAGACTAATTTTTTCCCTAAAAGATGACGACAAAGACTTTATTGACCCTGCAGTGGTACAATGTTCAAGTTGTATTTTCCTTGATGTAGCTTCCTGGTAGCGTCTGATGGTATCGATTGAGCTTCCTGGTCATCTATGGTCATCAAAAGGCCCACCCATGTGAGGTCAGGGCCCTTTAGATTTGGCAGGCATCCCAAGACTGCAAATCACCACACCCTACCCT
Organism: Gracilinanus agilis; assembly: GCF_016433145.1. NCBI lineage: Eukaryota > Metazoa > Chordata > Mammalia > Didelphimorphia > Didelphidae > Gracilinanus > Gracilinanus agilis. Next base: position 2,368 of record NW_025364982.1, on the reverse strand, counting down.
GCTGACAGAGGAGTTCCTATATTGAGGCAAAAAGAGACCTCCTCTACTTGAGCTCAGTCCTATCTCCTTGGTGAATATCCTTTTGATATTAGGGCTAAGAAAATCTATTTTTTTTACTGGGTTATACATATATCCATTATCACTCAAATCCTATTTCCATATTATTCATTTTTGTAATAGAGTAATCTTTTAAAACCAAAACCCCAAATCAAAAAGCCATATAAATAAGAGATAAATCATGTTTTCTTCTCCATTTCTTCTCCAACTGTTCTTTCTCTGGATGTGGATAGCATTCTTTCTCATAAATCTCAGAATTGTCCTGGGTCGTTGAGTTGCTGCCAGTAGAGAAGCCCATTACATTCAATTGTTACATTATATATCCTTCTCTGTGTACAATGTTCTCCTGGTTCTGTTCCTTTTGCTCTGCATCCTGGAGGTCGTTCCAGTTCACATGGAATTCCTCCATTTCTTTATTCCTTTTAGTACAATAGTATTCCATCACCTTCATATACCACAGTTTGTTCAGCCATTCCCCAATTGAGGGACACCCCCTTATTTTTCAAATTTTTGCCACCACAAAGGACATGGTTATGAATAGTTCTTTTACAGACATTTTTATTCTATCTTTGGGGTACAAACCTAGTTGTGGAATTGCTGGATCAAAGGGCAAGCAGTCTTTTAAAGCCCTTGGGACATAATTCCAAATTGCCCTCCAGAGTGATTGGATCAATTTACAGCTTCACCAGCAATGCATTAGTGTCCCAATGAGTAAATCTACTTTTATTACCTGTTCAGTGCCCTATAAATGCCTCACAGATCCTGAACTAACAGTGCATTGACCTGAGTCAGGTCTGTCCCTGATGAAGGGCATGGTTATTTTTCTATTTTTTATACGCTACTGCCAGATTGGTTTCCAAAAATATTTTGAAAGTTTGTCATTGCATTGGCAATCTATAACCATACCTGTTTATCTACAGTTTCACCATTGTTGAGCTTCATTGCTTTTAATAATGCTTACTCAGTGGGATGAGCAAGATGGTACCTCGAAGCTGTTCTTTGAAAATCTTTTAAAAATTTAAACTCTTACTTTCCATCCTAGAATCAATACTAAATATTAATTCTAAGGCAGAAGAGTGGTAAGGACTAAGTAATCAGGGTTAAGTGAGTTGTCCAGGGTCATATAGCTAGGACCTGTTTTAGGCCAGATTTGAACCAGGACCTTCCAATCTCTAGGTCTGGCTTTCTATCCACTGAGCCACTTAGTTGCCCCTCAAAATTGTTTTAATTGTTATCTTTTTGACTATTAGTGAGGTCAACATTTTCAAGTGATTATTACAACTGATTTATGCTTCTTGAAAAATGTTCATATCCTTTGACCACTTAGCTATCATAAATGGAAAATTATCACAGTGGTTTTTTAAACGTTCCTAACATATTTATTTAAGGAATACATTTATACATATCACACAGATATATATGCATCTTTTGTATATACTCACACACAAATTCTAGGTAGCATTGGCTTCAAATGCAACAGAAGTAGTGAATTTCTGTTCTTCGGTCTTATCAAAAGTGATAGTGATCTACTGAGTAAATAAGAACACTCCTGTATTCAAGGAAGTGAAACCAAACACAGCTGGGCAAGGTGACTAAGAGATAATTGTTGAGGACAAAAAGTTTCTGCCAACTGAGAGCATCTGATGTAAACATTACTATATTCTTTACTTTCTATTTATGAAGGTAGGGCAGACCAATGAAACACCGGGTACTGCAACATATTTTGGATCATCAGTCTCAAATACAGGGCAGGAAAGCCAGCCTGAATTAGTGGCAAGAATGAATTCTCAAATACTTTAAATACTCAAATAAAAAAATACAAATACTTAAAACATATAAATACTCAAATTCTCAAATACAACTCAAATACTCAAATACAGTAAAGTTGGATGGTACCTTGGAGAGCTCAATCCTCTCATTTTACAGGTGAGGAAATTGAGGCCCAAGAGGGTGAGGTGACTGACCTAAAGTTGATTTTAGGGATCAATCCAAGTCTCTCAAATCAGAGCATAGCTCTTTTTGCTCTGTTTCTCCTTCTCCTTCTCCTGCTCTTCTCTTTATCTCTTCTCTCTATCTCTCCATCTATCTTTGTCTCTCCTTTGCCTTTCTCTGTCTCCTCTCTATGCCTTTGTCTCTCTTTTCTGTGTCTCTGTCTCTCCTCCTGCTCCTCTTCCTGTCTCTCAGTCTCTCTTTGTCTCTTTCTCCTGTCTTTTTCTGTCTGTCTCCTCTTTCTCTGTCTCTGTCTCTCTTCTCTATGTCTCTTTCTCTCCTCTTCTTCCTCCCTATCTCTCTTTGTCCCTCTCCTCTCCTC
>NW_025364981.1:0-6281 GCF_016433145.1 Gracilinanus agilis | reverse complement strand
TGCAAGATTCTACCTTTTAAACTGTTATTTTCTTGCCAGATCTCTTCCATTTTCCTCAAAATCTCAGTTTTGAACTCTTCCATAGCTTGTGAGGAGTTTTCCTTATTTGGGGAGGGTCTGGATGATTGTTTGTTCTCCTCCTCTGTTTGCTCGGTTGTCTGGAGTTTCTCTGTGTAAAAGCTGTCGAGTGTTAAAGACTTCTTTTTCTTGTTATTATTCTTTCTCCTCTGCACTTCCTGTGACTGAGTAGCCATCATTAGCCCAGCAGCTTCTCAGATTTATCCTCGCGCTCAGTGTCTGTCAGCGATCTATTGGCTCCTGAGGTCTGAGTTCTGGTTTTTTCCAAGGTCAAGCCCCCTGGTGGGCCCCCTTGCTTGATCCTCTGCCGGAGGTTCCTTTACAAGTCTCAGGGCGCTGCTTCCACAGTCGTATACCCGTCCACACTGGTTCCCCACTGAGGCTTTAGTTCCTGGCTGTGTCTGCCTCCACCCACACCTCCGCAGTGCCTGCGCTCTGCTCAGCCTGCGCTCTGCGCCCAGCGTCCTGCTCCCGCGCGCTCAGATTTCGCATGCCTTTTTTGGCTTAATGGAGTCCTAAGTCTTGCTGCTCTCAGGAACAGGTCCCGGAGCTGCCAATGACTCGATGGGTGCCCCAAACTTGCTCTATTTCTTTTTAGCTGGCTTCGGAGCTACAGGTGTTGTGTGTGGAGGGGGTGGGGTGGGGCGGTTGCTCAGCCCGCGATTAAGTGAGAGCCCTTTATAGCATGGAAATGCCTCGATTCCAGGTACCTTCCACGCTGTGCCCTGTTGTGGGGTTCCTCTGTTCGTCTGGACTTGTTTTTATGTCCCCTTGAGGAGTTTTGTGTGTTTCGGTCAGGAGAGGTTAAGAGCTGCTTCTTACTCTGCCGCCATCTTAACCCGCAATCCGAAAGCATTGATTTTATTACTATTCTTAGAGCAAAAATTGGAAGAGGGATGTGGGGTTAGTGGACAAGAAAAGGGATGGTGGCCCTGAGGCTGGGGCAAGATAAGGCGAAATGTTATCAGAACCCAGAGTCACAGGGGTGAAAACTTCAGGTCTTGTAGAAGAAGCTAGGGCACAAGTGGTGTGGCATGCAATGGTTTTTTGGGTCATTAAATATAAGCTCATAGTAAAAATAATGCCAGTAACAGACACAATGTATAATATTTAGTATTATGTAAGAGTTTCTGATAGACTAGTGCTAATTAAAAAATAAATTTATCATTTATTGTTAACATTCATTTTAAGGGAAAATATGGACTTAATTTTTAGCAAAAACAAAAGGGCAGGCAAAATATGAATAAAATTTAGTACATATTCCTAATTTTACATTTCTACAAAATTTTTATGAAATAGTTTATACAATATTGAAGAAATCCTTGAGGGAAGTATAAAAATGGAACAGGAAGATTTTCTCAAATAATATTCTACAATAACCGCTGTTACAGTTATAAAGTTGACTTGAAGGGATAGAGAATATAAGATTTCATTGTGATTTTTTTTTGCTATTATGAAACATTTCATTTTTTTTAGTACAACATGGTGCCTTCAAGTTTCTTCTATAAGAAGGTGTCCTCTATGCATGTGCAGAGTTCAAAGGTTTCCTTTTTCCTTTTATTATTTTTATTATTCAAAATATTTATAAATCCAAATGAAATAAGCATTTCCTTATATAAAGAAAAAGAAGATGTTATGAATGAAATGAAATCACAGACTTCCTATATATTTAATTTAGTTTTCTTCATATCTACATAAATAGATTCTGTTCACTAGTGTCCCAAACCCTCAACACCTTCCCTCCATCACTGAGGATATTGTCATGGAGGCCAACATGTTCACACAAATTAAGTCTTTCATGTTTTATCTTTCTGTTCTCTTTCTAGAGGTAACATTCACAGTTTATTCTTCTAGTATTAGTCTTGTGGCTGTGTATAATGTTTTCCTGCTTCTACTCATTTCACTGTTCATTATCTCACATGGTTATTTCCAGGATTTAAAAAAAATTAGTTTGTTCATTGTTTCTTATGGTGCAATAGTATTCCATCATAATCACATACCATTCCCAAATTTGTGGGCAACCCTTTAGTTTCCAATTCTTTGACACCACAAAGAGAGCTGCTATAAATGTTTTGAAACACATAGGTTCTTTTCCTCTTTCCCTAATCTCCTTGGGAAACAGACACAGCAATAGTATTGCTAGGTCTAAAGGATATACCCACTTTTTAAACTCCTTGGGTGTAATTTAAAAATGCTCTCCAAAATGATTGGATCAGTTCAGAGCTTCACCAACAATGTATGTGTCCTTTTTTCCCCACATTCCCTCCAACATTTGTCACGTTGCCTTGCTATTTTAGTCTGTCTGGTGAGTATGAGGTGACATCTCAAAATTGTTTTGGCTTGCATTTCTCTATCAGTTGCGATTTAGGAAAATTTACATATACTTATACATGGCTTTGATTGTTTCATCCGAAAATTGTCTTTTTACATCTTTTGCCCATTTATCAATTGGGGGATGGCTCTTAATACATTTGATAAGGTTCACTATATATTTTAGATATAAGATCTTTATCTGAGGGACAGTCTATAAATTTTTACCCCCCAATTTTCTGTTTTCCTTCTAATCTTGGCAGAGTTTATTTTATTTGTATAAAGCCTTTTCAATTCAACTTAATTCAAGATTATCCATTTTAAATTTCACAATACTTACCATCTCTTGTTGACTTATAAATTCCTTTCCCATCCATAAATCTAATAGGTAATATGTTCCCCATTTTTCTAATTTACTCATGGTATCTCCATTTATATCTAGATCATGTATTCATTTTTATCTTATCTTAATGAATGGTGTAAGATATTGGTCTATATCTATTTTTTTGCCAAACTAGTTTCCAGTTAATTCAGCAATTTTTTCCAAATAATAATTTGTTATTCAAAAAGCTTGGATCTATGGTTTTTATCAAATGTCAGGTTATTATCATCTTTTACTGCTGCTTGTTGTATGTCTAGCATTCATTTTTTAAAAATTGAGTTCCAAATTCTTCCCATCCTCTAGTTCCTCGCCCATGCACTGAGAAGCAAGCAATATATCAGTTGTACATATGAAGTCATGCAAAGCATATTTCCATATTAGCTTAGTAGAAAAAAAGCAAGAAAAATAAAGTGAAAAAATTATGCGTAAGCCTGCACTCAGACTTCATTAGATTTCCTTCTCTTTGGAGGTGAATAGCATTTTTCATCATGAGTCCTTTATTACATTGATATAAGTAGCTAAGTCTTTCACAGTTAGTCATGATTCCATTAGTGATAATGTTTTAGATGGGTATATTATATGTTGTTCCTTGGTGTGGAAACTTCTCCCTTCCCCCTTCACTCATACAGGTTAGGAGAAATTTTTGTTCTTTTGATTGTGTCAAGTTATTCCTTGAGAATCCAAACAGTCCTTCACTATTGTTCTTTTGATAAGGGAAATAGTAAGTAAAAGGTTTTCTTGAGGATCAGAGAGGAAGAAGGTCTCAGAAGTGGGAACTTGTATCTTTGGATTTCTAGTCTAGAACCCTTATCTGCTATTCTACACTTTTTCTAGACTTAGTTAAGATATCTGTGACAAAATGGAACAAGCACAGGCTTGGAGTGAGGAAGATTCTAGATTCAAATCCTACTTCTGATACTTATTAGCAATAAATCAGTTTGTATGTGATGAAAACACATTAAAAACTTCCTTTTTAAATTCAATGGACAATATTAAGGCATAATATATTTCCTAGTCTAAAAATGCTTTCCAGATTTTTCCTTTTAGAAAATGTGAAAAAGGTCTAGAATAAAGACTAAAGTCATGGCAATAGGGATTAAAGATAGAAACCAAATTCAGAACCTGAAGTACCTCTATGTGGTTAAGATCATTGCTTTCCCTATCCCCAGAGGTGATTTGGATCAGTGAAGAACATTGACCTCTTTTCCGTTCAGAAGGGATATATTGATAACAGGGAGAACATCCTTTCAACACTTGCAGGAATTGGTCAAAGAAGGATTTAAGTAGTTATAGTTGAAGAATGTTAACTTTAAAATATATTTTGGTGCTGTGACCCTTTCCTTGTTTGAGATTCCTTTAAATATTATATCAAATAGTCATGGGTGAAGAAATATCAAAACACATATAGAGCCTGTGTCAGTTTGCATTTTTCTCTAAAACAGAAATGCTTAGATTTAGGATTATGGAAAATTAATAAAAATTGTTTTTGGCAGACTTGTTTACAAAATGCAGAGTACATTTTTAATATTTTTCATATAGGCTCTTAAATCCCATGATCTAGAACTAGAAGGAAAGTCTAACTTTCTCTCAATTAAGAACATTTTCTCAATTCTCTCAATTAAGAATATGTATACAGATATTTTCTCATAATAAAAAGGAGGAAACTAATGCCTACCTAAGATTTATTTATAACTTTGAAAACTCAAATTTTTAATTTTCATTTTATGAAAAAGACCCTAGTACTCTGAAAAATAAACCAGAACACAACAAAATGTTATCTTACCAGCAGACTGTTAAAAATATTTACTGGTTTTCTTCCTTCAAACAGAAAATATGCTATTTCATTAGGATAGCTGCATGAACCTAGAGGATAATTACTTTATCAATTTTAGGCTTTGTGCCAATAGTACTACAGCCCCTCTGAGACAGTCCAGATGGACATTTTGGTGACTGATTTCTTTCTTTCATGTATGATCTTTATAAAGGGAATATAAGTAGAGCACATTTTTCAAAAAGAGCAAATGACCATATCATTTTGCTCTTATTGTCAGAGAAAAATAATGTGTATGGGAGCTTTCCTAGTACTTCTTAGTAAATTGCTCAAGATTACTTTGACTGAAGCACTTATTATGTTGCATTATTATCCAACACCAAGCAAAAGGCTGCTAAATTAAAGTTATTCCTAAGTAAGTATGATTTTTTTGTTATTTTTCTTTTGAAATGGGTTATGAAGATAAAAGCAAATGAAAGATCCTTTAAACCAAATGTGGCACTAGTTAAGTATTTAAGGAATATTGTAAAATTTTACAGAGAAGTTTTTGTTGAGGTCAAGATCAGAGTCAAGATCAAGGGTGATTTAGAACGTAATATATCATTATCAGTAATTAATATTCTTTATTTGTGTGCCTGCATGAATAGACATTTTGCTTCTATGTTATTTGACATTTAGGTTAAGTATATTTGAGATGATTTAAAATGACTAGTAGATTAGATGAAGACAGTTTGCATGATTGAATACATCAATTTCTATATAGAAAAGATGTTTAAAATAAAGAAGTAAGCAAAAGTAAAACTGAAAAATCTGGAGTTAACTCATTTGGCAAGATTTTTCTTTCTTCTTTTGTTTAGTACAAAGCATAACACCAAAGGACAAAAAATGACTTTTACTATTCAGAAAGTCCTTTTTATCAACTTATGAGGGCATCATAATTAATTAATGCTTTCATTTTTATGATGCCTACAGAAGAGACATCCATTTTCCACATGAAAGAGAACAACAAACAAATCTCTTTACATTAATCCAAAATTCAAGGAATTATTGCCCATAGCTCATTTATCTACCACCTGCTGCTAATATATGAAGTATTAAGTGAATCCTGACTTGCTAGATAATAGATCTTGTATGGAATATTTATTAATTTCTTTCAAAGCTTGACAAAATTACTTTGCCTATTAAAAGAGGAGGTGACTGGCATAGACACTCTCCTCACTCTTTGTTATTCTCATCTAATCTATTTGCATCCCCAAATTTCTTGAGTTTATACTCTTGGGATCATCTATAGGCATTAGACATGAGAATACCTAGAAATCTGAAATAAACAAAATAAAGATAAAAGACACAACTGTCAGAGAGGGAGAGAGAGACAGAAAGAGACAGACAGACAGACAGAAGAGAGAGATATTTAATGGGAACTATTAGCTACATGCCTACTTGAAGAAAATTTCAATCAATAATGAACATACCATAAAGCACCTGAATTATCACAAGAACTTCTTAACTCAATATATCCAAAGAAATCTATAAAATGGCTCATTTATAAAAAGAAATGAATACTTCATAATAACTATCCTTAGGATGACAACAGATTTTCCCTGCTGGCCTAGTTAGTCATACTTCGGCATAATGCCATTTGGATTTCCGATTACTAGCCAGGAAAGAAGATGAAAGGGCAGAAAAAGGAGGGGTGGGGGAGAGAGAGAGAGAGAGAGAGAGAGAGAGAGAGAGAGAGAG
>NW_025364980.1:0-4550 GCF_016433145.1 Gracilinanus agilis | reverse complement strand
TAGATCAACATCTCACACCCTACACCAAGATAAATTCAGAATGGGTGAATGACTTGAATATAAAGAGGGAAACTATAAATAAGTTAAGTGAACACAGAATAGTATACTTGTCAGATCTCTGGGAAAGGAAAGATTTTAAAACCAAGCAAGAGTTAGAGAAAATTACAAAATATAAATTAAATGGTTTTGATTATATTAAGCTAAAAAGCTTTTGTACAAAGAAAAACAATGTAGTCAAAATCAGAAGGGAAACAACAAATTGGGAAAAAATCTTTATAAGGAAAAACTCTGACAGGGGTCTAATCACTCAAATATACAAAGAGTTAAAGCAATTGTATAAAAAATCAAGCCATTCCCCAATTGATAAATGGGCAAGAGACATGAATAGGCAATTTTCAGATAAAGAAATCAAAAGTATCAAAAAGCACGTGAGAAAGTGTTCTAAATCTCTAATAATTAGAGAAATGCAAATCAAAACAACTCTGAGGTATCACCTCACACCTAGCAGATTGGTTAAAATGAAAGAAGGGGAAAGTAATGAATGTTGGAGGGGATGTGACAAAATCGGGACATTGATGCATTGCTGGTGGAGTTGTGAAATTATCAGGCCATTCTGGCTGACAATTTGAAACTATGCCTAAATGGCTATAAAAGACTGTCTGCCCTTTGATCCAGCCATACCATTGCTGGGTTTGTACCCCAAACAAATCATAGATAAACAGATTTGTACGAAAATATTTATAGCTGCACTTTTTGTAGTGGCAAAAAACTGGAAAATGAGGGGATTTCCTTCAATTGGGGAATGGCTGAACAAATTGTGGTATATGAGGGTGATGGAATACTATTGTGCTAAAAGGAATAATAAACTGGAGGAATTCTGTGCAAATTGGAGAGACCTCCGGGAACTGATGCAGAGTGAAAGGAGCAGAGCCAAAAGAACATTGTACACAGAGACTGATATACTATGGTAAAATCAAATGTAATGGGCTCCTGTACCAGCAGCACTGCAATGACACAAGACAGCTCTGAGGGATTTATGGTAAAGATGCTACCCACATTCAGAGGAAGGACTGCAGGAGAGGAAACATATAAGATAAACAATTGCTTGAATGCATGGGCTGAGGTGGACATGAATGGGAAATAGACCCTGAACAAGGACATATGTTACAACCGGTTGAAATGTGCGTTGGCCATGGGTGAGGGGAGCATGGGGGGTGAAGGGTAAAGTAGGGGCATAAAGTATGTAAACAGATTAAAAACGAATATTAATAAATGTATAATTAAAAAAAAAAAGAAACATCTCTTTCCTCCTTAAGCCTCCATTTATTACTTCCCTGCCAAGCTGTTGTTATCAGTTAAGGTACTTTCTTTACTCCATGGCTTTGCTTCTTCTCCACTGAGTTGCTCTCTACTCAGCTGAACTGCTCCTGTCTTTGGCTTTACATAGTCCTAAAAGTACCTTTTTCTTTTGAATTTTGCAGGAGCACAGCCCATACCTATTTGCCTTTCAACCTTCTGATGCTTGTATCCTCTTTGTTCAGCCTTTGAGGACTTGTTCCTAAACCTGACCAAAAATATGGAGTAAAATTTCAGCAAAAGATTTTTCCCTTTGAAGAAAATGTTACATCTTCTTCCTTGTATCTGTCTATTTTGTATATATGTAATTGCTAGGTCAAGTTTTGGCTTAAATGTCCTTTAGTCCTTTCCCCCACTAATATTCACACCAGATACTGACATTCTAAATTTATTCTCAAATTTTCCCTGATGGTTTTGAACAGTGTTAAAGGTAACATAAATTATATTTTGACAGTAGATCCTGTGCCACTTGAATCCTTCCTATGACCGTTATTTGGTTGTATGAGTATTAAATATTGCTATTGTTTTTCCTTATATAATACCTGAAAAATATGAAAATTCAGGCAGTGTGTAGTTTATAAAACTGCTTGAGTTGTGCCTTTGTCTCTAACCATGAACAAAATTAGTTAATTTCCACTTCTGAAGGTTACTAATTTTATACCACACATTAAATCATGTCTGCTTGGGGAAAGGCTACCTTAATTAATTAATTTAATTAGCAAAAAGATAAAGAGAGGAGATGGTTATCAAGAGATAATTGCCCCTTTGTGATGTTTCTCAGGTATATTTTGTCCCATATTTGAGTGGATAAAGGATAGTCAGTTTTTAAAAGGGTTTAATAAGTACCAGCTTCAGATCCCCATCAGAACATGCATAGCATAATTTATAAACACTAAAATGTTATGTAAGTCATAATTTTAAAATGTATCCCTTGGGGGGGAGGGAACTATTCATTTTGCAAGGTGCTATCTCATCTTGCCTGCTCAGTGGCTCAAGAACTTTAGAAATTTTCTCAGAATATGTTTTAGGAGAATATGAATGATAATGAAAGTGAGTCCACAACAATGCAGTGAGATGAATAAGAGAAGAAAAAAGTACTTCTCATAAATTTAGAGGAGACAGTGCCATTGAAGATCATCTAGCCCATTCCTCTTATTTTATACCTAAGAAAGGACATATAGCTTATAAAAAGTAGAGCTTCAGATCTAAACCTAAAATTTTTGAATCTAGTACTAGTGATCTTTAAATGGAAATATGTGGACTTGAGGATGTCACTTTGAGTGTATCTTTTAATTATCGTGTACCTCTATTTCTGTATAGAATTTGCTAATCATACTAATGTCTTTATTTTATAAAACAACCTTACCTAGTTTCAATATTGTGGGGGATAGCTGGATTTTTAACTGATCTTGGAACATTATCTTCTTTCTACCAGATTACATGCTGAAAGTAGTATGGAAGCAATTGTCAGGCTTAATTGAAAAAGCCTGGGATACATACAAACATGTACAACATTTCCATATATCGATATACATATTTATACAGAGTTTGTATATATTGCACATATATACACATACACACAACTTTTTTAAGAATTATAAATAATATGACACCAATTCACATGCTTTTACAAATAAATTTTTTAAAGTAATCTGTTAGTGTTATTCTAGAGCTGAAAGTTAAGAAGCTAAATTCATTTAGCATAACAACTTTTGATTACAAATGAATAAAATAAATTGATACTTTTACTGAGGATAGATCTGAATGCGTTCAACTTGACAATGTTGTCAACTTCTTTTAATTGTTTGAATTCTGTTTAATGTAAATCATTTTTTAATGTAAATCATTTAAATAACCAAAACCTTTGCAGTGGCCTAGGGACAAGTATATTCTGTTTGGGGTTGGGGAGTGGCTGGGAGAAAGTGAAATTCTTCCAGTTTTTTGTATAAAAACAAACTAAAATTCACTATTTTCCCCTCTACATAGCTATTCAGTAAACTAACTCCTCTTTATCTGAAAAATAAAGATTGGAATGGATGTTCTATCTATTTCAAATAATACCATTGTGACTGAGGACCACATACACATGATGGTAACTGTTTAACAACTGGATCACTAAAAAAAATGCTTTGCTCACTTTTTAAGTTTAATGTGCATTCTTTACATTTTCTCCTTTTTTTCCTAAATTAAACTGTGATGTACAGTTTATAGATTTCTTAAGTGTAACTGCTCATATTGGAAATAAATAATCAACTCTTGTAAGCTGTGATAGCTCCAGTACACTTCTTATGGTACAACTCGAAAAGCTATGAATTTAGAGTCAGAGGAACTGAGTTCAAATACTAGTTGTTATTGTTGTTGTTTTTGGTTTGCTTTTTGATATTAGGCAAGAAATTTATTTAATTTATTTAATTTATTTGGTCAGCAATTTCCTTAAAAAATGTGACACCTGAGGCATCTTCCACTCAATATATAGCCTCATAAAATGAAACGATTGGTATGGAGACCTTTTTGATAAATATACATGTTTTATAAAAATGTCTTAATGTAGCTTGTTTCTCTTGATGATATTATAACAGGAAGTAATATCTGAGCTCCACTGAAATTGGCTAATTATTTTTTTACTCCTCTAATATATTCATTCTAGCTTATCTAATTTTTTTTCCTTCAGTTTTTCTAAATATTGTGAAACCATTTCATTTATTGACAATCTTACTCTTGTTGTTTGTAAAAATGAGGAAGGCATCCTGAAATTACTCTCAAAGAATTTAAACTTTACATTATAGATTATAAAGCATACATTTTCTTCTGAGAAGTATACACTGAGATTACTCCTAAAGGAGTAAAAATTGATTTGCAATATAGATTATAATTCAGACATTATGATTATAAAAACTTAACACACACCCCTCCCCGAGGAAAATTTTAACTAACACATTACTCCCCTGAAAAGTTCAGCCAAGGATGCAAAATTCAAAAAAAAAGGAGAAGAAGAAAAAATTAACTTGTGAATGAAATGTAAAATGTGCAAAAAATGTAAGGAAAATAAACTTATAACAGGCCTTTGAATCAAGGCCTAATTAAAGTGATTTAAGCAATTTGCAAGTAGCCATTCAGGGCCAGGACTACAGAAAAATTGCCACTCTCCCTCTCTCTCTCTCTCTCTCTCTCTCTCTCTCTCTCTCTCTCTCTCT
>NW_025364979.1:0-2470 GCF_016433145.1 Gracilinanus agilis | reverse complement strand
ATAATAAATATAAATGTTTTATATCTATATTTATTTATTTTTATGTAATTTATATATTTATTATATATCTTACATAATAAATATAAATATTATAAATATAAAATAAAATATAAAAAGATAAATATCTTTTACAGGTACTGAGAAACCAAAAAATTCATGTGACTACAATATCTCTAAGGTACACCTGTACATTTTAATGCTCCAACAAGATTATAAACTGCTTGAGAACAAGAACTGCGTGTCTCTTTCTGTCCAGCCCATCACGGGACCTGGCCACATTCTCCAGTTCATTATCTGTCCTACACAATTAATCACTTCTTCCATTCATACACAAGGTGCCCCAAGAAGTCTTAAGAGTGGTTTTGAAGTCTTATACAATTAATTCCTCTCTAGATTTAAAAAACTAGAGGCAGGGACTCTACCATGCATTTTGGTATTTCCTCTCTGTTCCTTAAAACATCTTAGTTGCTCAATGACTACAGAATTACAATGCTCACCAAATGTTAATGAGCCATCAGCCCTAGAGTCAATTAAATAATACTAATTTTCTTGAAAGCTTCATCATCTTCTTAACACTTTTCTGGGTACCACTATTGAAGCACTAACTGTGCATTCACCCCAGCTAGGCTTCAGCTCTTTAAGAAGGATGACACCAAGGACAAAGAGGACCATTTTGCCAGGGCTACTCCTTAACCTGTCAACACCAAACTCAACATCCTCCTGTTTTTCAAGGGAGTTGGCAACACATTTAGTGAGGGTCAAGGATGATCTCCATCATGGGGTGGGTTGATGGCTATACATCAAGAACATGTTTCTCTTCTATCTCCATCCTCCAATCCCACCACTGGACCCCACATCACTTAGAGGCTCTGCTTATTCATGGGTACCCATTCTTCTCTGGTGGCCAAGTCAACAAGAAACAACAACAACCGGGAACCTGAATACCCAGGCTGGTCCTACTGAGGGTAACAGGACGTCCTTACCTGCTATCACCCACATTCTCACCCATCCATTTCCGGTCTTTACCTGAAGTGACTGGTTGGGAATGGCTACTGGGGTGAGTTTGTGCCGAAGAATTGGCGCTGATTTGGGCCGGGGTCGCTTCAGATCTGAATCATCCCCTCTCTGGAAATTGTCATCTTCTTCACAAGGCTTCCTCCCAGGCAAGAGGGCACAATCTCCCTCTTCTTCCCGATAGTAGTGTCCAGGAATCCGACCCCTACTCTTATGAGGTGGGGAGTCTTGTTTGAGCCCCAGAGGGGCTGGTGCAGATGGATGGCTGGCTGGTGGGCTGGTGGAAGGAGAGCTGGGAACCAGGGTGGTCTCTGAACCAGAGCTGTCTTGTGGTCTGTGTTTGAACTTAATGGAGTCACTTCTCTTGGGAGGGGTAGGAGGAGTTGGGGACCCTTCTGCCTTGGAGGACTGGGGAGAATGGGCAGGGGCAGGGCCTGGGGAAAGATAATCTACTTTGGGGGGTGTCTGGGGGCGCTTGAAGGTGTCAGGGTCAAAGATCGACTTCCTCTGCTTTGGCTTCTTATAGACAGAGAATTTCTCTGTCTCTGCTGAAGAGGCGTTCACCATCACTTTGGGCCAGGTCCCACCACTGTGTTTCATCCCAGACCCTGCCTCTTCCAGCGTGGATCCCACCAGGACACAGTCCCCAATGACGGTGTCAAAGGGAGGCAACATCCTCCGACTGCCCAAATTCACCAGTCCATACCCACGTTCCCCATAAGGGTCTGAGCTGAAGGAGCTGAGACTGTGCTCTGAGGTGCTGTGGCAACTCCGATGAGGGTCAACGACCTGCAAAGGACCTCGGGGGAAGGGCTTGTGCTCACAAAAGGAGCCCCCACTGCTTCCTGGGGTGCTCGGGTCCTTCTTATCCTCTAAGCTCTCCAAATGGAAAATGTCTGTCTGCGTGGAGCTGTTGTGTTGTGTCAGGTTCCTCTTATTCTGAGCCTGAACCTCCGATCCATGAAGCCTGCAGTTCAACACTTTCTCTGAGTCCTTGAGATTCTCAAAAATATTCTGACCACTCCACGAAGAGCTCTGAGGGAACACCTAGGAGGCCCCAAAGGGAGGGAGGAAAGAGAACATTCAGATCACAGCTTAGCAACACTGTTTAAGCAAAGAAAGCAGACAGCAACAGTAATGATATCTGCCATTAATACAAAGCCCTGAGGCTTACAAAGCATTTTACCAACCTTTTACCAACATTATCTATTACCCCATAGAAATAAAAATTAATAACCATTTATTTACACAAGATAGAAAAATTAATCTCAACCCTGTCATTAAGAACACCTCCAAAAAGCCTTTCCTATTTTTAAGCCATAAGCTCACTCATATTCTCTCTTTCTCTCTCTCTCTCTCTCCCCCATCTCCACTCTCTCCTCCTTGTCCCTCCCTTTTTCTCTCTCTCTCTCTCCCTTTCTCTCTCTCTCTCTCTCTCTCTCTCTCTCTCTCTCTC
>NW_025364978.1:0-5055 GCF_016433145.1 Gracilinanus agilis | reverse complement strand
CTTCCTTCCTTCCTCCTTCCTTCCCCCCATCTCTCTCTGTCTCTGTCTATCTCTGTCTGTCTCTGTCTTTCTTGCTATTTTAAATATTAGCCCAGATATGTCACAAGCTATCCCTCTGTGTACTCACTTGGCTTCAGGGTCATATTCTGCCCAGATCCTTTTGAATTCATCCAAGTGATGGGGACCTAGGATGGACCAGTCTCTTGTCAGGTAGTCGAAGTTGTCCATGATTACAGCTACAAAGAGGTTGATGATCTACAGAAGGCACAAGGAGGCATTTTCAGTGACCTCAGCCCTGCACTCCTACCATGGTTATGTCAAGGCCATAGTTTTATGTTCCAGGGTAAGAGTTTGGGGATCATGACATTTCTGGGCTCTTTAAAGGATACTGGTGTTCCTTTTCCCTGTAGCAGAGTTTATCAGTTGATGTTTCTTGGTGGCAGAAGTGAAAATTTCCCCAAACTATCTGGAACCAAGAAAATAACTGTTCAAAACTGTGACCCTACAATTTGAATGTCCATGGAGATATTAGCCTTCCAAGGAAACCATGTAGGAATTTATAAAATTAAGCTCCTAGCTGGTGTCTAGGAGCTGGTGTCTAGGGAATTCTCTTCAACAAGTAAGCAAAGTACAAAAAGGTCAAAGGTCAGCTGGCAAAATGCTCCACTGTTTTCATGGGTCTTAGAATCTTAGAAGGGACCATAGTTACCATCTGGTTCAACCTCTATCTAAAGCATCTAGTCCAAAATTCTCTACAAATAGTCTTTCTGTCTCTGCCCAAATATCTCCAGGATTGGAGAACTTACTACCTAATGAGGCAGCTTGTTTCTTTTTTGGTACAATGGAAAGAGCAAAAAACTTAGAGTCAAAGGAACTAAATTTAAATCTCAGCTGTGACATTTACTATCTGTAAGATATGAGGTTGTCCATTTAAGCTCTTCAGGCCCCATTTTCCCTCGTCTGAGGGAGTTGATTAGATGATTTCTAAGGTCCTTTTTAGTTTAGATCTATATTTCTAATGATCAGAAATTTCTACCTCCATCAAAAATCTGTCTGCTGATAACTCTTACTCCATTGATTAGGGTAATGCTACCAATAGTCAAAAAGGAAAATGTATACCTTTTGGGTTGCTTGAACTTCTGGCCATGGACACACCTCTGAATTTCTTGCTGTGTTTAGACAAGCTTCCTTGAGCTTCATCTTCCTAAGACAGGTTCTACTGTGGCTGGGCTCTCCCTGACAAGGGCTCCTATGAAGCCCAGCCATTTTGAAGACTTGGGGAATTCTAGAGTAGAACGCTCATTTCCCTAGCCTTGCTAAGAGGCCAGATTGGGACAGAGGTGGGGTTGGGAGTTCAGAGGTTTGCTTTCAGAGTTCGCTCACCAGGAAGGCACAAAGCATGTAAAAACTGATAAAATAGAAGACGGCAAAACTGCTGCCACAGAGTGTTTCCGTTTCAGTGGTGTTATTCGGCTCAGACTCGGGGGCACATTTCTTTCCTGGCAGACAGGCTAGCATGATATCTTGCCATGCTTCCCCTGTGGCACACCTGTGGAGGGTGAAGAAGAGAGATAAGGTAGGATCAAACTCAGGCCTGGCAAGAAAGGATTAGAAGACAGTGGTGGCATTGCCAATAACATTAACAGTTGCATTCTGGCCAGGGAAATCAGGAGGAAGAGATTTGCACTTTTGTTATAATAAAAAGTCATGCCTGTATTTAAAAAAATCAACTGGAATCATGCAAGCAAATTGAACAATGGACAACTACCATTAAAAGCTCCAGAGTAAAAAAAAAACACTAGCTCTATTGTATTATCATTATATTCACAATATCACAATAATTATAGTATCACCAACAGGGCCAACTTTGACATTTATAAAATACAAGCTTTCTATGTACTGTGATTTGAGGTATATGCAAAACACTCTCAACCACTGGTCTAACACGCTACCTTAAAGTACATCATTAGAGTCTCCTTCCTTTTGGCATGGTCTCTCCAATGTAAATATTACTGCAGGTATATAACATTCAAGTTAATTTTAGTATGAATCAGTTTAGTGAATCTTGTTTCTTGGGGACTTAGAGTACAGAAGAGGGTTCAGAGGAAACGGACATTTTAACTGGGATGGAGAAGAGATATTTTGGAACATGGGGTATAACATGTTCAGGGGAAGGCTACAGGGGAGGGTGCTATAACAGAAAGAATGATGGCACTGAGTGCTGTTGGAAGGTAGGGTGTCGAAGGAGTCACTGAACTTGGCTTTGCTTTGGGTTGATTCTAAATACAGAAATTCCCTGCACTCAGAGGTTTACATTCTTTTAGGGAGATTATATCATGTTCACAGGAAAGTAAATACAAGATGATTTGGTAGATTTTGTAACTGGCCATATCAGCAAAGTCTTTGAGTAGGAGCTGGTGCCTAAGATGACCTCGAAGAATTCTAAGAGGTAGAGGTAAGTAGAGCACTAACTAGGAATTCTTGCATCTGAGGCATTTGGTTGTAGCAGCACTCTAGAGGACAATTAAACTATAAATGCAAGTCTTGCTAGAACAAGGGGTGGTCCATCTCTCAGAACATCTATTGTTATATTCAAGCTCTGAGAGTTGGTTTGTCTCACCTTGATTGACAGGGGAAGACAATTGGAGACTTCGGAATGTTCACCGAGGCAGTTAGGAGAGGGGAAAGTCAGTTGGCCTGAGGATATAAATATCCCTCACAGTGATCTGGGGGGAGGTCTTTGTTCTTGGAGCTTGGAGCTTGGATCTTTTATCTTTGAACATTGCTCTGAATCTTCCTAGATATTTAGGCATTTGAATCATCATTAGCTATTAGGTATCTGGGCTGGGGAGGTGAAGAGAGGAAAGGAGGTATAAGAAGAAGAGGGTGGATTTCCTGAGGGATTATTGATCATAGCTATAGTGACAGGGTCTCCTATCCCCAATCCATTCCTGATTATTCCTTTCCCTATTTAACATCTATAGATAAAGTTTATTTAAGTACCTTCTTGAGTGGTCATTGAATCACTACCCTTGAGGAGGGAGCAACGCAGTCAGATGAAAACATTATCCAAGTCTAATAGGGCCCAATAATATTAATTAATCCAACCCCAGGTGGGACCTGAAAGGGTTACCCATCCACAAACCCATAAGGGTTCTACCTGGGCACTGTTATATTTAGAAAGGGATTTATACCATCAAACTAAGGTGACTGAGTGGGTGTTCCCAGCCATCAGCTACCTAGGGGAAAACAAAAGGCACCACTTCCCTAACCAATATCCCTAGGAGCATGACAGTATCAAGAAGAGTCCCTACAACTAATTATTATTTATTTTATAACACTATCTAGTGCCACTCTGGAGTAAGAGAATAGAACTAAAAGGAGGTACCGCAGTAATGGGTGGTATCTTGGGGATGACTGCCACATAGCCATGGAGGACCATGAGTGAGGTGTAAAGATGGAGACTGCCTGCCTCCTTCCTCCTCCATGTTAATTACCTAAGAAAAAGTCTGTCACTCCTTTTTTTTTTTTAAACTCTTCCTTTCTGTCCTAGTAACAACTCTAAGACAGAAAGGCAAGGGTTAGGCAAATGGGATTAAGTGACTTGCTCAGGGTCACATAGCTAGAAAATTTCTGAGGTCAGATTTGAACCAGATGTTCTTGATTCCAGGCCTGGTGTTCTATCTTTTTAGTCAACTAGATGCTTCCCTTAATCACTCTTGCTAAGTGATGACTTGAGAGGAGAGGAAGGAGAATATTCTAGGTACAGGGGAAAAATGTATGAGGGAGGAGATGGGATACCAAGTCTGGATAGAATAAAGAGTATGTGAATGGAAGTAATGAGAAATAAAGCTGGACTAACAGACTGGAGCTAGATTGTTAAGGCCTTTAAATGTCAAACTGACAAGTGTATTATGAGCTAAAGGCAAAAGGAAGACATGAAAGATTTTTTGAGGCCATTTTTCATGGCCAGACATGTGCCTTAGGATTATTAATTTGGCATTTGTGTGGAAGATAGATTGCTGAAGCTGGAAACTGAAGAAGAGAGATCTGTCAAAAGGTTATTATAATAAGTCCAGATGAGAGTTACTGAACACATGAACTATGGTAATGACTGAGTGACTGAAGAGAAGGGGACAGGGTGGGCAACTGAGAGGAAAGGATCAAGGATGACTTTTATTTCATCAATTGAGTGAGAGGAAAGGACCTCTGCTAAGAGTTCTCTCTTAGAGGAGCGAAAGGCAGGACTCAGGGATTGGAGGTTTGGAATAGCTGCTTGTAGAGTGAGTTAGAGAACCCACAAGAGAAAAATTGTTGAGGTAAGATAACAAATTCACAGCAAACTTAGTCAATATGATTATATCATCTTCTCTAGCTGTGTTTATTTAGCTACTATACCTAAAAAGGCCAAGAACAGGAGAAGGGAATGCTAAACTTGATATACAGAACTTTTCCTTTAAGGTACCATCCTTTCACATGGAACAGTTTTGAGCTTCATGTCTGATGCTTTGTGACTCCACTTGGCGTTTTCTTGGCAAAGACACTGGAGGGTTTGTCATTTTTTTTTTCTCTAGCTCATTTTATAGATGAGAAAGCTGAGGCAAATAGGGTTAAGTAACTTGCCCAGTAAGTGTCTGTTGCCAGATTTGAACTAAGGCCTTTCTGACTCCAGAGCTGAAGCTCTGTAAGAAAGAGTTAAGTTAACTGGTAAGCAAAGTAAGGGATTGTTTCTTTTATAGGTGAACTGTTTGATGTTGGGAAAAGAACTTTGGTTTAATAAAAAAAATTAAAATATATTTGTAAAGAAACACAATTGTTGGGATTTGAATAGTTTGAGAAAGAAAATTAATTGCAACATAAATAGAAAAGATTTGAACCATCTTGTAAGGAATGTGAAGTCATTTGCTTGTGAGAGTCTTATAATTTAAGTGAGGCAAAGCAAAGAAAGAACTTTTATTTATTAAACAGCTAGACAATGAGTATGTAAAAAGCTTTTCTTTTTCCTTCCTTCCTTCCTTCCTTCCTTCCTTCCTCCCTTCCTTCCTTCCTTCCTTC